>NC_064641.1:897704925-898007956 GCF_023864345.2 Schistocerca serialis cubense
TGTGAGACTGGCGAGAGCGTCGATGAGTTTCCATGTAAAACATCCCCTTCTTGCTCTGTAACGTACACAAAGTATTATAAACAATAATAATGAGACTCACTAAGAATAACTCTCTCGGAGACGAAAGAAGGAGCAACAGCACCTTTCCGGTAGTCCCCGCACACACGCCTCTCTCTTGTAGTTTCGCCGTCTTTCCGGGGCCTCTCTCTCACAGCCTCTCATCTCTCTATTGCTCAGTTTTCTTTGTCTCTCTCAGTCTCCCTATCTGCCTTCCTCCCCCTCTATTGCTGTCTCGTTCCACGTCTGTCTCACCTTTCTACTCTGTCGATCGGCGCTTCTCTCTCTCTCTTTCTATCTCATTTCCCCTTCTCCCTCTCTCTCTGTTTTTACCCCCGCCACCCCTACGCTGGAAGTCATTCCACCCCGCCGCGGCGCGCCGCACCGCACACCGACTGCAGGCGGGGGTGGGAGGGGGAGGGGAGGCGAGATGGGGGCGGGAGAGCGGAGAGGCGTCAGAGCGCGGGGCAGGGAGGGGAGGGGCGGATATGACAATCAATGCTCTGACGTCAGCGGCGGCGCCGGCCAATGGCAGGCGGCTCCCATTGAGTGCGAGCGCCGCTATTCAGTGCCGCGCCGCGCGGCCGCGCCGCGCCTGGCGGTTAGTCCGTCCCGCGGCACGCGTCGCGCTAGGCGTGAGCCGCGCACCGCTGCGCCTCCCGTGGCCTCTGGCCGCCGTGCTGTGCCGCGCGCTCTGTTGCCGCCGACGCGCACTCTCAGCCGCAACAACAGCGTCACCTGTGCCTCGGCGTCGCCGCGCTCGGCTCAGACGACGGCGGTGAGTACCGTCGGTATCTCGCGATGCACGCCTATTTGTTTACACCTCAGCTATCCTACTTCTCTTTCAGTCGTCACATTCTTCTTCAGATTCATTTCTATGACTTTTACCACTCTTTAAATCAGCAATTTGTTTGTTAAAAATGGATTGATGGGTAGAAAAAAACAACATTTGTCCCGTGGCTCATGCTCGAGGGGAAGTTATCGAAATTTTTAGCAAAATGTTATATCAAACAGAAGAAAAACGGGAATTTCTCCTTAAGATCCTACCTTTACAGTGGAAAAACTCATGTCAAATTAGTTCTACAGTGTTCAAAATTTGCAACATTATTGTTTGCGTGTTTATTATGAAATAGCTTGGCAGGAGAGAGGAGAGGGGGGATGGTTATATGTATAATCTATTTATCTACTTCGATTTCATAATCCCTCTTTGTACCACCTCTTAATCACTTGCTTGTTTATCACAGAATGGCTGAGTAAGTTACACAGGAGTAATAACTTTCTTACTTATATATATTATGATACAAACCATATAATTTCGTATCAGTCACAAAGTTTTCACTTCATCCATTTCAACAGGTAAACATTCATGACCATGTGCTATTTCTTGATAAACATCATATGATTTGGTATCAGTCACAAAGCTTTCACTTCACCCATTTCGACAGGTAAATATTCATCATCATGTGCTATTCCTTGGAGCAATATGTGAGGTGGCCGTGAGGTTATTCTGAAGCCGAAAATGGAGTACTATTCTCACTGTACCTCAATCAAGCAATGTTGTAATGTACTGGGTCGCAAATGTTTTCTTGCGAAAAATGTAATCACAGCATTGTGTGTTTGATGTGCAATGACATGCATATGAAATATGCGAATTCAGAATGCAGTAGACATACTGCTCGTCTAGACATTGTAAGTCGCGGCCTAACCCCATGGACAACTTACATGCTGAGGCAACAAATCGCCGCTGCTTGCTACTTGAAACAGTTTGATGATAAGAATGGATTACGTAAAAACTTCGAGACTGATGCAGAATTGAATGTTTTTCCGCTTCAGTCAACAGCTGCAGAGCTCATAACATAAACCATAATGAGTAAAATCGTTATTGCACAATTTATGGTGTAGAGGAAAATTACCAAAACAGTTATCCAGCTGCAATACCCAACTAAAGGACAATACACCTGTACTTTATTCTTATATCTGGAATGGGAAAATTCCTATCAGATGAGTTCCATAACTTTCGAAAGTGTTTCTACACGTGTTTGTTTATCAAGAAATGGCTTGCATGTGTGAGAGGAGGAGGCGAGGGAAGGGGGGTGCCAGTTGGATGTCAACTCGCATCACTATTCTAACTCTTCGAGTTTTGAAGTGAACAATCGAAAATTATTTTCACACAGTTGTGCCTCACTGATCACAAACAGATGCCTGTAGTAATTCTATCGCTTTCAATCGAAAAAGGCTTCGGTTTTCCACGTTTCGAGAATGACTTGCGAGTTTATAATTTTTTCCTCTTGAATGAATAATTCCATAAAATATGAAACATGCAATTCTTAAATATTTCTTTTCTAACTTTTTATAATAATGTAACTATTCTATAAAAACAAAATTAATTGGTGGGCGGTGGAGGAGGGAATGTTGCTTCAGTGTTCGTGGTTGTGCAAGTGCTGTTTAAGAGGTTATTAAAGTCTGCGTCACAGTATGTGAGAATCTTTAAGAGTAGGTAGTACTGGCCGAAAGCACCACATCTGTAAAGGAAGTCAGCTGAATTTCGTTCAGACAGCAGCAACAGTTGTACATTAGCTCTGCTGCCTCTTCCGTTTTTAATGGAATGGGTGCACGTTTTCCATGTGGCTGTGGACTGTTATTACAGTGTTCTGCTTGAGTTTTTTGTAAAGTTTGTTAATGTCGGTGGTTTTTGTTATCGTAGTTGCTTGTACAAACATGTTACGTGTAAGAAAATAGTATACAAAAACATTCCTACGATTGGCGTTTTGTATTGGTTTTAATTATTTGATATACTAATAATGATCTAAATTACAGGGCTTTCCTATTTTCTTAAACAATCTCATTGCGCTCTATTGCTTCTTACTGCACTGCACGTATTATAAGTGTGGTCAATGCATTCGCCTTTATGTCTTCCTAATTCCTCCCCATGAAAGCTTACTTTCTCATGCATTCTAAATAATTAATAGCAGCTGTACATTTACGTTACAGGGATCAGTGGGCTAAATTTGCAGATTTTAGTGAAACAGCAGAGCTTCCATACTGTTTACATAATTTCCGAAGTGTTCAGTATTCGATTTGCATGTGTCAGTTTCTGAAGGTCAGGTATTACCTGTCGTTAGGAACAGGGAACACTATGTTCGTCCCCTACCGTACTTTACTCTATCAGTCTGCACCAGCAAGTTGTCGAACTTTTTGACACGCGTAATTCCACATGTCAACAGAACATGCTATGCTTGTTTTAATAGAAAGAACTCTAAGGAGTGCAGTTTTGAAGCACGTTTTATTAGTTAAATGCTGTAGTTTCGCGCTCTGCGTGTTCCGAAAGAGTATGAAAATCGCATAAAATATTGTCGTTTTAGTTGTTAACTTGTGTCATGTGGTGAGACGAATCAATAGAAACCTGCGCTGACAGAGGCGCCAGTGATTACATCTAATTCAGATCTCTCCTGTTTCTCATCGATTGGCTGCTGTTACATGTGACGCCAACAGACCAAAAGGAGTGAAATACTTCGTTAAAGAAGAAATTCTCCGAACACAGACACATAAACAGACACATATACATACACATACACACACACACACACACACACACACACACACACACACACACACACACACACACACACGAGCACTTTGTTCATAATACTACAGTGCATGGTGTGAATCGAGTTACCGTATTAGGTACCTTCTCCTGCTTTAACAGTTGCACAAAAGTTTGGATCTACACCGAAAGTGGCATCCTCCTCATTCATATAACAGCCTTAAGATATCATGTTGCATGAGTGAAGTGCATGTAGCCACCACCAGACAAAAAGGAAACGTAAGAAACAAGTCTTTCCTTCTCCAGTAATTATTATCTGACATCTCTTAAAGAGGTAACAGCTACTTGTAAACTAAGTACGTAAAAGAAGATGTTTCTGTTAGCTGCTAGTCCACAGAAAGGCAGCTTGTGTATGTTATAAATTACGTCGATATGAAGCCATTTAAATATGGGAGCTGCTAAATAGTTGTAATTGTAATAACAGACAATACCATAATATAAAGCGTGCAAGCATGAATGCTGCTTTCAGTGACACAAAGATTATGAATTTTTTTTGTAACATTTCAGTTTGTTCTGACCCCTCTTTGGTTCTGATACTGCATATCTTCAAAGAGGTATCCTGATCACTAGCGGAGAAAAGATTTGTGGAATATAAAGGATTAACTCAATTTACAGAACAGGTGAATGTAAGTAAACGTGAAAGTTATCCTGCTGCCAAACTCATTAGGATGTTTCTCATAACAACTATTGTACCTACGAACTGGGCTATTTTGAAGCCTATAGCACTGAAATATCGTTAAAGTAAACCTTGCAGCGCTTCTACTAATCACTTCAGTGAGACCATCGAGAGCAACGAAAGCCTACCTGGCAATAACAGCTAAATAATGTTAGGAAATGTGACTCGCAACAACAAATACAGCGAGGATGCATCTCTAACGCGGGTTTGTTGTAAATCACATTTCTTTTCAGATGGTTAAGTTGTTAAAGTCGACAAGACAAATAACTTTTACACTTGAAAATGTATGTTATAAATATAGAAAGAAATGCAAGAAACAATAATTGCAAGAAACACTGCTGTTTAGAGACGTTATCCTTGCTACTTAACGAACCATTCACAAGTTCACAGTTGCTTCTTCGAAAATTTTACTGTGATCATTCACATCATACGTACATATATATATTTAAATTACAATCTCATATCATAGCCACGGACACTTTTTCGGAGCGGGTTGGGGATTTAAACCACGTTCTTTTTTACTGTCTGTGGTCCATTGTTCGCATTGTTCCGGTGGACATCACAGTTATACAGTTATCATACCATACTGCCGAACAGCGAGGCAGTCATTTCGCTAACGACTACAAACAAGCCTTGCTGCTTCATTGGACAATAATCGTGCCTGATTTTGAGCGTTGTCTGCGACACTTGCAAGTATCTCCTATCCACATCCATTACAATGGCAATTACGCTGTAAGGTCCTGCGGTAGTAAGGCAACAGGATTCGATGTAAGGTGTCACTCAGGCGCCAGCAGTAGTTTTAGCGTCGTAGCCAGAGGTACCGGAGTGTCCGCCAGAGGTGGTGGCGCTGGCGTCTGCCAAAGGCGCTGGTTGCTAGGCAACGTAGCCGGGCAGCGATGCCGCCGGCTGCGGAACGAGGACGCCAGCTCCGGCCAAATTCTGCTGGGAACTACATTCGCTGGAAAGACGGTTATCTCAACACGCTGCGGACGTCAGACTTCGATGTTTGTTTTCATTTCGACGAAGCTGATGGAGACATTTGAAAAATCTAATCATTAATTAAGTGTGAATTTTTACCTCATCGATGCGAAACGAAAAATGAGGAACAAACTATTCCCTAATCAGCTCACAAAGCAATAACTGAAAAAGCCACCATAATAATAAGCCTCAATCAGTTTGGAAGACCAATTATTGTACGTATTGTATTTATGCACAAAATATTTACGGAAACTGGGTGATTGTTTTCGAACTATCGAGACACATCTTCACAAAGCAAATACACGGCCTGCACGATGTTTTCGCTCGTCGTACTGCATATCAGCAAATGAGCAAAAAGAAGGAGCTACCAGCGTCAAATGGCAGTTTTTAAAGTAAAATTTTAGGGCCTAAATAATTTGCATCGTTTTACTATCTTTTTAAGAATTACATAAAATTATGCTGCTGAATACGTTTCAAAATTTATCAGAATATGAGGTATCTGGACCTTCAGTTTGCATAACCGCTTTATCGGAAAGTAGATAATTTCTTAGACAAGTTCTTAAAGGTCTTTGAAATTAAGATTAAAGTGATAGCTTGGTCTGGCAAAACTCCATCTCTAAACAGACATGATTTTACAACCTGTATTACCCCCTAGTCGTTTGGGCTGCCAACTTGACCTACGAAATAAATATAAAAATTATTAGGGCACAATAATACAAAACAGTAAGATTTTACTGAAAAAAAAAAGAATAAAATTTTTCCAAGTCATAGCTCTGTCAACGTTTCTTCGTGAGAGCGGATGAGATTCGAGTGCAGAACATAAGACACACAAAATGGAGGTAAAAAGAACAGAAATGTAGAATAATGAATAATTAAACACGCCAACTGCTGGAAGTACCACTTAAACTAAATGCGTCTTACCAAATTGAGATTATCGTACAAGATGAAACGTAGAAAACACTCAGGAAGAACTAAGAAGAGACATACAAACTATCTTTGCAGAGGAAAAGCGCCAAGGTCTAATACATTTCAGAAAAGGAATAAAACATGCAGTTCTAATTCAGTTGTAACTCGACAGTATCATCTGAGACATTTAAAGAAAAAGTTACCAAGAAGTTTGTCATCATTTCTTAAGATGATACCATATAATTGGTTCATAGATCACTCTCGGAAGAATCGGAGTTTCCCGGTTGGTGGAGCTCTTTTCCTGTAACGCAGCAAATGCTCAAACCAAGTGAAATATGCCAACATCTTTTACATTCTAATGTTCCCGTTTAACGGTACCGTGGAGCTAACATACAAAGTTTCCCTCATTATTGTATCCCCCTACGTGTTTTTGGCATGTGTGAAGAGTGAACTACGTTTAGAAATAATTTGTATTTTCGAAGAGTTTTCAGAATAGTCATGTGTCTTCAGAGAAATGAGATCATTTATTACGCAGTACCGCTTAAATGAAGACATGTTTCCAACGACGTTGTCATTTTAGGTAATATTTTTATTTGGTATGGTCATTATACGCTGAAGTGACATAAGACGTGGGATAGGAGTCTGATAGATGGCGGTAGCATCGCGTATACAGGCTATAAAGGCAGTGCATTGGCGGAAGCTGACGTTTGTACTCAGGTGATTCACGTGAAAAGGTTTCCGAAGTGATTACGGCCGCACGGCGAGAATTTACAGACTTTGGACGCGGAATGGTTCAAATGGGTCAAATGGCTCTAAGCACTATCGGACTTAATATCTGAGGTCAGCAGTCCCCTAGTCTTAGAACTACATAAACCTAACTACTATAAGGACATCACATTCATGCCTGAGGCAGGATTCGAACCTGCGACTGTAGCAGGCGAGTGGTTCCGGACCGACGCGGAATAGTAGTTGGAGCTAGACGTATGAGACGTTCCATTTCGGAAATCGTTAGGGATTTCGATATTCTGAGATCCATAGCGTCAAAGAGTGTGCCGAGAATACCAAATTTCAGGCTTTACCTCACACCGTGGACAACTCAGCGGCCGACGGCCTTCACTTAGCGACCGAGAGCAGCGGCGTTTGCGTAGAATTGTGAGTGCTAACAGACAAGCAACACTCCCTGAAATAGCCGCAGAAATCAATATGGGACGTACGATGACAGTATCCGTTAGGACAGTGGGAAGAAGTTAGGCGTTAATGGGCTGTGACAGCAGACGACCGACTCGAGTGCCTTTGCTAACAGCACGACATCGCCTGCTACGCCTCTGCTGGGCTCGTCACCGTATCGGTTGGGCCCTAGACGGCTGGATAACCGTAGCCCAGTCAGATGAGTCCCGATTTCAGTTGGTAAGAGCTGATGGTAGGTTTAGAGCCGGCGCAGTCCGCACTAAGCTATGGACCCAAGTTATCAACAAGGCACTATACGAGCTGCTCTATAATGGTGTTGACTGTGCTTACATAGAGTAGACTGCGACCTATGGACAAACTGAATCTATCACTCACTAGAAATGATTATGTCCAGCTACTTGGACACCATTTGTAGCCATCCATTTCCTTCATATTCCCAAACACGATGGAATTTTCGTGAATGTACACTACTGGCCATTAAAATTGCTACACCACGAAGGTGACGCGCTACGGACGCGAAATTTAACCGACAGCAAGAATATGCTGTTGTAATGTCTCTTGCAGCGGTCTCTACGCGGTATTTTCAGAAAATATATAAATTATATAACTCAGTACATATCTCGAAATATCTCTTCTTATCTTACCGATTATCAATGCAAAGTAGTTTCAAGCCCAATTATTCCTTGTAGCGTCCATTTACTCCATGGAATAGCTTCTCTGCTATCTATGTTTTCTCTTATGAAAAGAATGAAGGACTTCTTGCCGATGAGTCGTGAAAGAAGGAGGATGTATATGTATGTATTGCTGAGCTAGGCGCCATCTTGATGAGATTCTGTATGAGAAGGAATTTACTACATGAACTAAACTAAAGTAAGTGTGTTCGCGTATTATTTAACTGATTATTATTGACAGTGTCTGCTTACTACGCTGTGTTGCACGGGATCAATGGGGAACGTCTGATTTACACTGGACGAACCTGCCGTTTTGTATGCTCAAGGTATCCAGTTACTTCAAATAAATAGGCTAACACGGTCTTACCAGCAGATCTCCGGTCTTCCCCATGTGATCACCGAAAGTTAATAATTATTACAAATGTTTCCAGGAGATCGACTGACAATTTTCGTCGCACCAAGACTTCGAAATTGCTTCACTGCCTTATGGAATTTAAGTTAAGCTCAATTTAATCAGGATAGAACAGTATTGAACTGTGTGAATGTGATAAGCCTGCTTTGTGAATGAAAATTCCCTTAACATACGCCTGTTTTTACTATCCTGATCAGTGAAGCTATATCAGGCCGGTGTGAGAGAGGTTTTTAAATTTAAGATTCCACAAAAAAAATATTAAACTGTGATATGCAAATGATTAGCTTTTCAGAGCATTCACACAAGGTTGGCGCCGGTGGCGACACCTACAACGTGCTGACATGACGAAAGTTTCCAACCGATTTCTCATACACAAACAGCAGTTGACCAGCGTTGCCTGGTGAGAATGCCTCGTGTAAGGAGGAGAAATGCGTACTATCACGTTTCCGACTTAGATAAAGGTCGGATTGTAGCCTATCGCGATTGCGGTTTATCATATCGCGTCATTTCTGCTCGCTTTGGTCCAGATCCAATGACTGTTAGCAGAATATGGAATCGCTGGGTTCAGGAGGGTAGTACGGAACGCCGTGCTGGATCCCAACGGCCTCGTATCACTAGCAGTCGAGATGACAGGCATCTTATCCGCATGGCTGTAACGGATCGTGCAGCCACGTCTCGATCCCTGCGTCAACAGGTGGGGACGTTTTCAAGACAACAACCATCTGCACGAACAGTTCGACGACGTTTGGAACAGCATGGACTATCAGCTCGGAGACCATAGCTGCGGTTACCCTTGACGCTGCATCACAGACAGTAGCGCCTGCGATGGTGTACTCAACGACGAACCTGGGTGCAGGAATGACACAACGTTACTTTTAGGATGAATGCAGGTTCTGTTTACAGCAATATGATGGTGGCATCCGTGTTTGGCGACATCGCGGTGAACGCACATTGGAAGCGTGTATTCGTGATCGCCATACTGGCGTATCACCCGGCGTGATGGTATGGGGTGCCATTGGTTACACGTCTCGGTCACCTCCTGTTCGCATTGACGGCACTTTGAACAGTGGACGTTACATTTCAGATGTGTTACGACCCGTGGCTCTACCCTTCATTCGATCCCTGCGAAACCCTACATCGCAGCAGGATAATGCACGACCGCATATTGCAGGTCCTGTACGGACCTTTCTGGATACAAAAAATGTTCGACTGCTGCCCTGGCCAGCACATTGTCCAGATCTCTCACCAACTGAAAACGTCTGGTCAATGGTGGCCGGGCAACTGGCTCGTCACAGTACGCCAGTCGCTACTCTTGATGAACTGTGGTATCGTGCATGGGCAGCTGTACCTGTACACGCCATTCAAGCTCTGTTTGACTCAGTGCCCAGGCGTATGAAGGCCGTTATTACCGCCAGAGGTGGTTGTTCTGGGTACTGGTTTCTTAGGATCTATGGACCCAAATTGCGTGGAAATGTAATCACATGTCAGTTCTAGTATAATATATTTGTCCAATGAATACTCGTTTATAATCTGCATTTCTTCTTGGTATAGTAATTTTAATGGCCAGTAGCGTACATGTGCCATTTCGCCTGTCCACAACTGCTCACGACTGGTCTGAAGGATATTCTGGACGATTTAAGGGAATTATTTGGCAACACACTTGTTGTGGACACACAAGCAGTTTTGTGAACTATAACTAACAACTCTCTTCACGAAACTTGATTTAACAATTCCGCTGACTCAAATATGTGGAAGATGTTAACTGTTTTGTGCAATCTAGATTTCTGCATTCAAAAACCATGGGTTAGTGACAAGCGCAAGCTGTTTGGAAAAATTAGGAGACTGTTCCTATGTTTTGTACGTATTCCCATGATTCTATCACTGGTACCCGATTGTTGTTATTTATTACCCTAGATACTTAAACAGATGCTCTCTTCAGTTGTTTCGTAATTAGTATTTATGGTCATGCCACTGTCACTGTCGACATTTTGTTTCTTAAATCATTACAAATTTTCACAGTAAATTTGTTGCTCTGTGATTTCAACGATACCATGAAACACTTTTGCCTGTAACCTAGCACTTTCTGTGTCGTCTCTTAGTATCGCCATTCCATCAACAAATGCTATTTTGGTTATTTTGAATCTCTACCGTCTTAATGTTGTCTAATTCTCCACCTACACTCTTAACTTGGTCCTGAATTCTTGGATCACTTTCTGAAAGGTTCCATAAGACAGCGACCATTAACTGAAACAGCGACACCGGCGTTCCTTCCCACATATTATCTTTAACAATTGTTATTATGTTAATATTATTTTTGTTATTATTTGTAATTCAGTAGTTCCTTCTGTATTCACAGTAGGTACAACAGACTGAACGAAAATTAGACACGGATTTTTTGACGGTCTACATGACTTTGTTTTAATCATGGGAGCTGGAAATAGCGATTCCCTTGACAGAAGCGCTGTAACGAATCGTTCAGTGGTAGTGAACGTAGCAAGTCGTTTCGAATAATTTTGGCACACGAGCTCTTCACATCTTCTGAATTAAAATTATGAATAACAATCGTGTAACACGAAAATCTTAGGTAGTAGGTCTAACTGCTTAAGGGACTATACTGCGAAAAATTTTTCTCGGTTTCTTTGTGACTCTGAAACCCTACTCATGACGTTGGGCAAATCATTACATGTGTAGTCCAAGACAATCTGATTTTACAGAAAGAAAAAAACATAAATCCCAAAAGTACGACATGTACATATAAGTAATACAGCTTCCTGAAACCCAGCAAACTGCTGGAAAGCTTTGTATGGAATTTCAAATGGGTGTACCACAAGCAGGCAAGTCAACTTACACTAAAAATTGTATTTATCATTCATATTTTTCATATCTCTTGGGATTTTACTGAAAATAGAGACAGCAGAGCAGGCGACACCCCTCTTTTCAATGACTGAAGACGTGTTATCCAGCTGCAATTGTAAAGTAATTCTGAGTAAATGCAGCAGTTCGTTGTTATTCACTACGAATTCTAATAACCACCAGCCCCGAACAACGCTCCTAGATTTGCAAGGATCAACCGAGTAGCTGTTCCTTTTGTACCGTAATACCTCAGATCGTAGCACGATTTACCAAGATCCAAAAGAATTTTATGTTTTCATGATTCAAAGAAGGTATTTAATCCTCCAACTTGTCATTTAGCCTTATCACTGTCTCAGAGGTTAACGAATATCTTGAATTATCGCCTTATGGGCCCTTCTGGAGCCAAACTGCAGATGTATAAGAATTGTTCCATGACATATTTCACTTCTCTTTTATAACTGTCTTCATTCTGCAGACTGGTTTGATACGGTGCTCTACGTTAGTCTGTCATGTGCAAGGTTCTTCATATCTGCGAAAACAATGCTGCCTAAATCCATCCTTATCGTATTTATCCCTTGGTCTCATCCTTCAATTTTTACCCACCTCCCCCAACCGCCATAGTTACCTTCATTACCAAATTAGCTATTCGTTTATGCCTTAGTATGTGTTCTGCCAAACTATTCCTTCCTTAGGCAAGTTGTACCAGGCAGCTTTTTCCTATCCATTCGATGTAGTACCCTTTCATCAGTTATTCGATCTACCCACCTCATCTTCAGCGTTCTCATATGAAACCACATTTCAAAAGCTGCTATAATCCTCGCTTCACTTCCATACAAGTTCATACGCCAGGAAATAATTCCAAAAAAGGCTTTCTAATATTTAAATTTACATTAGGCGCTAGTGAATTTCTCGTTCCCAAAAACCTTTTCTCGCCGTTGCCAGTACCAATCTGTATCTACTTTACTCGGACATCTTCAGTTATTTTACTGAATTTCTCCCGAAGCCAAAATGATCTTCCCCTAGACTTCTACTAGTTCTTCTACTAATATGTAGATAATTAGTTTTAAGACTTTGCTTTCAGTACTGATTAAGTTGTCGGTTTGTCACTATACCTGTAAGCATCTATTTGCTTGTTATTGGCTCTCTAAAAACATTTCAAGAAGCTCGTAATAAGATACTCGATCTATATCTCCATATCTCCGCGATATTTTCTTCTCGTTTAGTGAAATGGTGTTACCCACAACTTTTTCAATATATATAAATACAGCACTAAAGATGGTCCAGTAGTCTTCATGATACTAATGTGTGTCCGTGTTCTTCTTACGTATTTACTGTATATGAATGTGACATAACTGTGTGACAGCAATGGCTTCTAAAAGTTCTAGATGGCTACCTGACTCTGGATGTGAATTCCCAGCTATTAAAACGAAGTAGTTGTCAAAATATTTCGACCACTGACGTTTTCGATGTCGCACAGTGCACATGTTACATATTGATCACACTATTCGAACTCTGCTACTTCCTTTACTGCAGAATTATTAATACACTACAACAATAAGTTTGTCCTCATATCTCCTTATTGACGATGTTAAGGCTACTGATGAAGAGCTGAAAACTCATTTTTCACAGATGTGACCAGTTACGATGACAGCTATCGTATACGTCAGGATTGTAAGCACTTGTGACCAATTCATGCTCAACTTGCCAGCTGAACGTCATACTAACCGCTTTAAAAATTTGGGTTTCAGTGGAGCATTTAAGTTTCAGCCATATAAAACTGAACATTCTTTGCAATACCAGTGAGTCAGCACCAGACATGCCAACGAAGTATGAAAATAGAGTAGCTCGCAGGAGACATTTGAACCTGCGTCAGGATACGGAACAAGAAAACTTTCATGATTTACAAGCGATCCCTCAGGGTTAATGAAAACAGGAAAGAAAACTTGTTTCTGAATATTAATGTTATGGAAGCATTACAAGATTGTCTTCACATCTGTTCACAAAGATTAGGGAGTACACAGTGAATTCTTCTATTATTATGTATCGTGATACTTACTAACTTTGCAGCGAATCATGTACACCAGTGTGACATGTAACGACGTGAGAACTGTCTATTAAGTTTTCTACTTTTGGCCCTTGTGTTTGTGGAGACACTAGAATAAGTCTAGACCTTTTCATTTAACTTGTTAAATACAGGGTATTTCAGAATAACGTATTCATGTTTTGAAACTGAATCTCTCTTTAAATAAAGCAGATTATTTTTTGTGGGTAATAATTCAGAAGTCAGTAGAAAATTTAACAACGCTTCCATTTGTTGCAGGGTGGAAATGAACATGACGTTATCATTTGAAGAACGGAAGTGGGTGCTAAAGTGTTACTGGAAAAACAGAACGTGAGTGAGTTTCAAAGTTGTTGTAGAGTTGAATTTGAAGCACCACCACATTCACAGTAAATAATTACAGATATATGAGAGAAGCCTGAAGTCGGTGAAAGAATAGATATATTGGAGGGTAGAGACGTTCAACAGACTACGAAAGTGTTGATGGCAGAATTCAGGCGCACACACAGTCGCAGAGAGACAACAAAATCACTGTTCACAGAACTGTATGGGCTTAGAGGTGGGAGCCTTATATTTAGAAACTGAACAAGGATGATGCCGATAGCCGAACTGAATTTCTTGAGTGGTTCATCAACATATGTGAAGAAGATGAACGTTTCCAAATTGGCCAAGTGAAACGACCTTCAAATTTGACGAATTATGAACTACTATAATTGCGTGTTCGGGGCTAAGTAAACTCACTCGTAACTGAAGAATGAAAATGGAGTATTAATTTTCCTGGATTATCAATCTGGTGTGGTCTGTCGTGCAGAGAGTTACTCGGGCCGAACTTCTTTGAAGACACTGTCGCAGGTGACTCGAACCTAGAAACGCTGCACAATATATCTCCAGGTCTTAACGCTATATTTGACAATGAAAATTATTACTTTCAACAGAATGGGGCGCCATGTTACTTTCAGCTTGATGTGAGGGAATTTCATAGTCGCACATCTCCTTCGATATGGGTTGGACGAAGAGGAAGCGCTTGTGCAGTATCCAGCTCAGTCACAAGATTTAACCCCTTTAGATTTTATACTTTATCTCTAGGGTATTGTCAAGGAAACAGCGTATGAAGCAAAATCACAAACACGGGATGATCCAAGAGGACAAATTGCCCAAGCCTGCACTGCTATTTCATTAGAAACAATACAACCGGTTTGTTACTCTGTTCTAAGTACCTGCTGACGATACAATGCGCTGAAGATGGTAATTTGGTTTATGTACCATCTTAAGTTACAACTAAACGTATACCACACCAAAAACTTTTGTATCTACTTTAATTAAATAGATATTCGGTTTCAAAAAGCATTTACATGATTCTAGGACACCCAGTATTTATTCTCCGTTCAACCACGACACGTACCTTGTCATTTGATTACACTAACTTCTTTACTTTCTCCGCTGGCATTCAGAGAAACTTTCTTTACATTAATGCTTGAAATTTTCTTTCCATGATTAGTTGCATACACCGTCTGCCGTGAGCAGGTCATGCGATGTCCCCTGAGGAAGCCAATAATAAATTTTTGTGTCGCAAATGGTATTCTTTAGCTGTAATTTCTGTTATTGGATCTCCATGTGGATACCCTTGAGATGCGTGGGTGCGTGGACATAAGTTTTATTTTTCACTGACAGACCAAGTTTAAAAATGGTCAAAAATCGAGAACTCCGAGGAGTATTTCCATCGAATGAAGAATAAAGAATCAAAAAAGCCAATAGTAGTGTCCATAAATGCTATGTGATGACAATGGACCTTCAACATTCATCTCCTTTTTTTACTGAAAACTAGTAACAGCTATATTCAGTTTTTTTTCTATGAGTCATTGCTTACCACATGAAGAGTGTAGCATGAGTGACAATAAACATGTTTCATTCCATTATGAATCAAAAAGATGCCACAAAACAGTTGTATGTAACATGTACGCGGCGCGATATAGGTAGTTGTCTGTCTACTGTACTCGAATCAAATGAATTCATGCGCCATTCTATAACATTTTTCAATCATGATCACGCTATTACCTTATATTGAAAAATGTCGCTATTTAGTGTATCAGAAGTGGATAATTTGATTTGTGTAAAGAAAATATACATTCCGGGGGATAATAAACTATAACTATTTAAGGAAGCTTCTCTCCTAGTTAATTATTTTCATTGTTAAGTGTTTGTTGAGAGACAATAATCAGGACAATATTATGCAGTTTAACGCCCCCCAAGAGCTCGTCACCAACGCCACGGGACGGGGCACCGATTTTAGGCCTAAACTCATTCCAGCCACCGCCTGGCCAGTGACTGTTTCTGCTGAGACCCGCTGTTAAAAAGACGTGATGAAGTGGAAATACTATGCTTGCAAAACCGTGATAACATGCTGGTTATTAGCTAACAGTTTATCTCTTGTCCGTTTTAGTTGCCATCTTAAATATCACTGAATATAATATTTGTCAGAAAATGGGTAAATAATACAAAGTAGCGAGATATTAGGTGATTGGCTAATAGGTCCCTCTGATTATCAAGAAAGTCGTACTCCTGAATTCCCTGTTACTGAACTTAGATGAGCGACGCAGCTGAACCCAAAGACATAAAGTGTTCAATATCGAGGTCAAGACCATGTGTTGTACCTGGAAAATTAAGATACCAAAATTCACAATAAATATTAAATTCAGCAATAATGCACCTTTGATGGCGATATGAATCGCTCCTAAAGAAGCATTTCTTGAAACTGAAAAATGAAGGGGAAAACATAATGCATCAGCACGACAAAAGTTATAGTGTGAAAACTGTGTATCGTCTTCCTTCTCTATAGCCAATGACGATTAATTTAAAACACATACAATCACTTGATTTTTTTGTGAATTTACAATAACTTAGGTACTGGTACGCTTTCATTTTGAGGTATCAACAAAGATTTCAAAATAACGTCTCCCTGAGGAGCAGTGGCAAAGAGCCTTCATACTCAGATGACGTGATTGACTCCCATATAATTATACTCCAGCGCTAAACAGATTAGAATACTGAGTATACTTCTGTCGAAATGAATTTCTTTATTTGTCGTTACTTAGATGAGTACTGGATTACGCAGTAGATTTTGGAAAATGACAAGCAGCTCATAAAATTCTCACAAGTAGAATGCTGCTTCATTTTATTGCATATGGAAGATGACACAGTGAATAACGAATGGCAGTTTATGGTAATATACTCTGGACTAGAATTACTTATCATTATCACTGGCAATAAGAATTCGACTGAGGTCAGTAATGCGGCTAATGAGACACAATGGTAATGGGTCTTCAAACTCCACAAGTGTACTTCTCCCTTTAAAAAGGAAAAATCTGTCTACTTAAATCATTAGTCTGGGTCAAAATAAATCAATTTCGTAGCGTTCGCACTAACTTACAGCTGAAGAGAATACCTGAGCTCGTATAGGAAAGTGATTCCCAAAAGAAAGGTTTTCACTGTGTGTTCTTCATAGGGAGGTAATCCAACAATACTGCAGCGCTGCACTACCTCAACAGAGGGGAACCGAAAGGACATAAAAGTGTTTATGGCAAAATTAATAATATCAGATAAATGCAGGAGGAGATGAATTGCAGTGCATACTTTTGCTGTGACTGTAAGTGAAGAAACTTTGGATGAATTACGAAAAGAAATGGTAAGTATGTATCTATTTCAATCGTAATTATTTCGTCTATCATAGTGATTTCTTCGCCTCTATTCGCTGTCTGCCGTCCTAAAAACTGGACATATAAATGTTGGCGTTCAAGCAGGTCTCAGAATAAGCTCACTTGAACAGTTATGAAATAAGTCCTATAAGAGTGCAAACTGGTTTCGATATGAAGAAGTTAAATGTTGACATAACTGAATTCTGAGTTATAGTTGGACTTATAAAGTTTTCTGACAAGCTATAAGGTTATAAGCTGCTTTAAAAAAGCCACTGATAGATACTTACAGAATGATGTAATATTTTTTGCATTTTTGATGTGTGTCAGTATCTGACAGCTTTAGGAAGAAGTTATAACAGTTCCTCCACCATCATGAACCCGATTTATATTTGTGCCTCTGCATATCAGTCATTTTCAGAAAGAAATATGTGATCTGCTTCTTGATGGCGTGTTGGTTACTATGGTGTTGTACGTGTTATTATGCTGATGCGGGAAGTATGTTACGAAACTAGTGGAAATTCTGCTTGTCTTCTGAATGAGACCTAAATTGTGCTACATACAGCAAAGGAATTGTACACTAAATTTGAGGGAACACTCGGAACGTCTTCAGTGCAGAGAAGTACAGTGAAACATAAAAATACAAGTAGATTATGTTATTACCATAAAACTGGAGTTATATAAATAAATGTTGTTGAACTGCAGACAGAGCACGAAGAGAAAATGAGTGTAACGTATGAACTTGACAGAGAAATACAACGGAGATTACATTGTTTGGTATTGTCATGTCAGCTTCATGAAGCGTAGGCATCGAAACTTAAGTGATTCTACAATGCTTTACTCTAGTCATTCTGCATAGTACTAAACCGTATACACTATCTCACCAAAAATATTCTGACACGTATTACCGTACATTGCCAACTACCTTGTCGCAGTGATAAAACCGGTTCCCATCAGATCGCTGTCGGACGTGGCTAGCAGTTGAATGGGTGACCGTTCAGGTCTGCCGAACGCTGTTAGTAAGGGGGATGCACTCAGCCCTTGTGAGGCCAACTGAGGAACTACTTGACTGAGAAGTAGCTGCTTCGATCACCATAACTGACAACGGTCGGGAGTGCGGTGTGGTGACCACAGGCCCCTACACATCCGCATCCAGTTACGTCTACCGGCCGAAGATGACACAGCGGTCAGTCGGTAACGTTAGACGTTCAGAGGCCTTTTTGGACATTGACGTGGGGTGTGTTTACCCTTCGTCTTGAACGCTCCTCGGGACAATGAGGTGTTTGAATGTCTGTGGAGGAATGGCAGCCCATTCTTCTGGAAGACCAGAAACCACAGCAGGCAGTGATTTTGCACGCTGCGGCCTGGAGAGAGTTCGGCATTCTAACACATCCCAAAGGTGGTCCATTGGGTTCAGGGCGGGACTCATAGCAGTCAAACCCATTTCAGCAATGAGACTGTCCACAAACCACCGTCTCGCAGATGCTGCTTTATGAGATGGATCACAGAAACGCTGATCGTGTCCAAACCGTCATCTGCTCTAGGCAAAACATAATGATGTAAAATATGCTCACAGCCTTTCGTATTTACCCTTTTCGTAAGCGCAATAAGGTGATCGTATCGTAACCACGAAAACCACCAGATCCTCTATCCTTCCCTGGTGGTACTAGACGTTATGGCAGGTGACGTTCTCCTGGTGCTCGACAGACACAAAGCCCTTGATCGCACTGCCACAGGGTATAGCGTGATTCATCACAACAAACCACTGGTTTCCAGTCATCCGATGACCAGTGGCATCTCTCTTTATTCCATCTGAAGCCTCGATTAATGCTGAACACAACAATATTTCGCTTATGAGCAGCAGCTCGACACTGTACCCCATTTTGGTTAGCTCCTTACTAACAGTTGTTGTGCTAGTTGGACTACTGGTGGCACTCTGGAACTCACGAGTGTTACCGTGTGTTGATTTCAAGCGGTTTTTGCAACCACTCCGCGAAATGCTCGACGTTCAGTCAGTGTATGACGTCTGTCGTTTCTTGGTTTAGTTGTGGTTCTTCCTTCGCGTTACCACTTCGCAGTCACGTCACCAGCTTGGGTACCTCCACAAGCGTTTAAATGCCCTTGATGCATTTGCTACTCAGGTGATATCGAATGACTAGTCCACTTTTGCAGTCAGCAGCTCTCCTGACTGACCCATTCTGCTGGTACTGCTACTGTATGGGCAACACAGTACTCCCCGTCGCCTTTTATACTGGCATGTACGCCCCTTGTACCATCTAGTGGTCTGTTCTGCATTACATAGGATTGTTCAGATACTTTTGATCAGGTAACGCACGTATCGCTGTCTTTACTACACGCTGGGGTATTTACTAACGATAGTGAAGAACAAGATTTTTTTTTTTTTTTTTTTTTTTTTTTTTTTTTTTTTTTTTTTGCTGTGAATAGGGCATCTGACGACCACGTTCCAATTTCAGTTCATTCTTTGTTCTTTCCTTTTCTTCTAGTAGTCTTTCATCTGTTCACAATATTTCTCCTTTCTGTCTTCAGACCATTTTGAACCAGTCTTAGCTACCCTTTCATGAAATCATTCCATTTTCAATAATTTTTCCCCAATGGCTTCTCTATTGTTTTATCTTCCATTTCTATGTTGTTTCTAAGTTCTTTTTTACTTCGTTGACCCAGCTTGTTGTGGACTTCTTACCCCACAAATATTTGAAAATCTTATAATCTTGCATTAGAAAGAATTGTCCAAAAAATATGAGTCTTCTTTTTCTCTTTACGTTTAAAGCATTTTCTACATTTTGGTATACTTCAGCATTACTAAGTAATTTCCGAACTTCTGATGTGTTTTGTGGTTCTAACATTTTCTTTATCATTCACCTTTCTAGTACTTTTAACTTACCTAAATTTTAGTTTAATACCAGAAATTCGCTTGCATATAGGCGTTCTCTCTTCACTACTGTGTTTTAATGTCTTATTTTTGCATTTTTGGATATGCACTTTTCAATGTACAGGTCTTTGGTGCTACCATATGCTCTTCCCATTTTATATAACCTTTCCTCCATTTCAGATTTTTCCAAAGCATTTCCTTTGGTTATTTCCCCTAGATATTCAATTTTTTTTACTCTCCCTATTTGGCCTATATCTGTTTTCAGTAATTCTGGAGCATACTTAATATTTGTTTAAAATTTTGTTTTTCTGCTGAAATTCTTAAGCCAGTTCTGCTGGCTATTTCTTCCAGGAGATTTAATTGTGCTATAGCAGATGCCACATTTTCGGAAAGTATAGAAAAACCATCTGCAAATGGAAGACAATTGATTTCGATCGTTTTGCTTCCTCTTCCTACCCTTTTAGGCGAGATTTTGAGTTCAATAAGTTTTTCGTTCCAAATTCTCATTTATCTCTCTAATACACTAGTAAAACCAATTGTGAATAGGCCATCATCTTGTCGGATACCAGTTTTTATTCTGAAAGGGTGTGAAATTCCTCCTATAAATTTTATTTTGCAGGCTGTACATACAAGTTTTTCACGGATTATGTTTGACAATTTAGACTTTACCCCAAATTTTCGAGTTATTTTGTCTATAGTTTCTCTGTTAACAGAATCAAAAGCATTGTTGAAATCCAAAAACGTAAGTACAATGTCCTTTGAATTAAGTAATCTGTGGCGAAATACTGACCTGAGATTAAACATTTAATCTGAGAATGACTTTCCTTGCCTAAAACCACATTGATATTCACCAAAATGAGTGTCTAGTGTTGTTTCTATACTGCTTAATAAAATCGTGTAAAATACTTGATACGCTACTGTTAGTAAACAGATTCCTCTGTGGTTGCTTACATCCTGTTTACATCCTGTTTATTATCTTTTTCGTGTAGTAGATGTGTCAAGGCAACTTTCCATTCCTCTGGTATTTTTTCTCTTTTCCAGATTTCGTCAAAGAGTAAATTTAGTTCCTTTGCTATATTTCGTAAGGACCACCTCAAAACTATTATTTTTATCATTATTATTACCATCATTAATTACAATCTCAATATTGAAAGTAATACTTGTAGTTTCTGAGTAATGGGGTAACGTTGGAGAATGAGAATAAAGTAAAGGATAAGACATTAGGTAACAGATGCCTTTTCTTTTAATATTTGATTCAGGATGCAAGTCAAGTGTCAGAATAGTAGGCAGTACTACATTACAACCAGAACTGTAAATCATCCAAACTTACGAAATCTACGCCATTGATTAGTTTCAAGTTGTCATATCACTGTCAGATATTTTTTTCTGCTTCTTAACAAGAGCATTAAGAAAGAAGTATAGAACTGTGGGTGGCCTAATAACGTATACACTATAATTTTCAGTTTACTTGCAACAAAAATAATTCCTTGTGAGACTGCATTATAGGGTCTGTATGAAATAACCAGATACAGCAGATTAGTGTAAAAGTACATAAATACTTTATGCCGTCACCAGTTCAGCAGTCGATGCAGAGAGTTCAATCATTCAGAAACCGGCATGAAATTAGATGCCCCAAATATTATTTCATGCCACCAGTATGATTTCTCGGTGCTTGTGTTACAATATCCCCATAGTTCCTATACATCTCAAAGGAAAAAACCTCAGTCCTAACAAGCAATCAGAGCTAGAGTGGGAAAGTAGAAAATGCTTGTTCAAACTAGTCTTCATAAAGGCTGCCTAACAAAATTTCGATCAATGATGAATTCTAGCTCATTGTTTCTTAGTATGAAGACATCATCAGTAAAAACTGTCCGAGGAAAGGAGAGAATGTTTGTATGATCACCTTGAACGTGGCCTTTTTACTAGACAGATCAACAAGAAAAAGTCACTGGTCCAGGCTGCTACAAGGACAGACGTTCTGTAATATATTTACTAAATTTTTACGAGTGTTGGAAACGTAGATCTGATGGTCTTCAAGTAAGAAAAACAGGTCCCGAGTGCATGCTGTTACCTGAATGATCACTCTTCAATAGTGATCTGTACCTAATCTAGATGTCGAATTTCAGTTGTCTCAGCGCGTTGGCCAAAGATTTTTCCATCTTCGTTTCATTGTCATGGTGGCCACGGGGTGTCTAGAACTCAAAACAGACTGCTTTCCGATTCTTCTCTCATGTTCGACTATTACATCGGGTGCTACAGACTTTTTGTCAAGAAGAAATCAACGAAAGGATGACGTTCTACAAGACGGGGCGTGGAATGTCAGGAGGTTCAATGTGGTAGGGAAGCTAGAAACTCTGAAAAGGGAAATGCAAAGGCTCAATTTAGATATAGTAGGGGTCAGTGAAGTGAAATGGAAAGAAGACAAGGATTTTTGATTGGGTGAGTATAGGGTAATATTAACAACAGCAGAAAATGGTATAACGGGAGTACGATTCGCTATGAATAGGAAGGTAGGGCAGAGAGTGTATTACCGTGAACAGTTACAGCGATAGAGTTGTTCTGATCAGATTTGACAGTAAACCAACACCGACACGATAGTATAGGTATACATGCCGACGTCACAAGCTCAAGATGGATAGATAAAGTAAGTTATATGAGGGTATTGAAAATGTAATACTGTACGTAAAAGGACATGAAAATCTAATAGTTATGGAGAGGTGAAATGCATTTGTAGGGGAAGCAGTAGAAGAAACGGTCACACATGAATATGTGATAGGGACAAGGAATGAGAGAGGAGAAAGATTAATTGAGTTCTGTAATAAATGTCAGGTAGTAATGGCGAATATTCTGTTCGAGAATCACAAGAGGAGGAGATATACTTGGAAAAGGCTGGGTGATACGGTAAGATTTTAGTTGCATGACATCATGGTCATGCAGAGATTCCGAACTCAGATACTGGATTCTAAGGCCTACCCAGGAGCAAATATAAACTCACATCTCAATTTAGTAGTGACGAAGAGTACATTGAAGTTTAAGAGATTAGTCAGGAAGAATCAATATGCAGAGATGTGGGATACGGAAATACTAAAGAATGACAGCCTGAAGTTCTCTAAGGCTGTAGATACAGCAATGAGGAATAGGTCAGTAGGCACTACAGTTGAAGAGGAATGGACATCTCTAAAAAGGGCAATCATTGAAGTTGGAAAGAAAAACGCAGGTACAAAGAAGTAATTGCGAAGAAACCTTAGATAACAGAATAAATACTTGAGTAGGCCGATGAAAGAAGGAAGTACAAAAATGTCCAGGAAAATTCAGGACTACAGAAATATAAGTCGCTGAAAAATGAAATAAACAGGAAGTGCAAGGAAGCTAAGACGAAATGGCTGCATGGAAAATATGAAGAAATCGAAAAACAAATTATTGTTAGAAGGACTGACTCAGCGTATAGAAAAGTCAAAACGACCTTCGATGAAATTAAAAGCAAGCGTGGTAGCATTAAGAGTGCAACGGTAATTCCACTGTTAAATGCAGAGGAGAGAGCGAATAGGTGGAAAGAATACATTGAAAACCTCTATGATTGGTAAGATTTGTCTGATGTGATAGAAGAAGAAACAGGAGCAGATTTAGAAGAGATAGGGGATCCAGTATTACAATAAGAATTTAAGAAAGCCTTGGAGGACTTAAGATCCAATAAGGCTGAGGGGATTGATGAAATTCCTCCAGAATTTCTAAAATCATTGTCGGAAGTGGCAACTAAATGACAATTCGTGTTGGTGTGTAGAAAGTATGAGTCTGGTGACATACCATCTGACTTTCGGAAAAATGTCATCCACACAATTCCAAAGACTGAAAGAGCTGACAAGTGCGAGAATTATCGCGCGATCAGCTTAACAGCTCATGCACCCAAGTTGCTCACAAGAATAATATACAGAAAAATTGAGAAGAAAGTTGAGGATGTGTTAAATGACGTTCAGTTTGGTTTCAGGAAAGGTAGAGCCGCCAGAGAGGCAATACTGACGTCGCGGTTGATAATGGAAGCAAGACTAAAGAAAAATAAAGATACGCTCATACGATTTGTCGACCTGGAAAAAGCCTTCGATAACGTAAAATGGTGCAGGATATTCGTAATCCTGAGAGAAATGGGGGCAAACTGTAGAGAGAGATGGGTAATATATAATATGTACAAGAGCCAAGAGGAAATAATAAGAGTGGACGACCAAGAACGAAGCGCTCGGATTAAAAAGGGTGTAAGACACGGATGTAGTCTTTCGCCCCAACTGTTCAATCTGTACAACGAAGAAGCAATGATGAAAATAAAAGAAAGGTTCAGGAGTGGAATTAAAATTCAAGGAGAAATGGTAAGATTCGCTGATGACATTGCTATCCTGAGTGAAAATGAAGAAGAGTTACAGCATCCGCTGAACGGAGTGAACAGACTGATGAGTCCAGTAAATCTTAGAAAGAAGAATGTAATGAGAAATATTAGTAATGATAACAGCGCGAAACTTAACATCAATATTGATGGTCTCGAAATAGATGAAGTTAAGGAATTCTGCTACCTAGGCAGTAAAATAACCAGTGACGGACGGAGCAAGGAAGACATCAAAAGTAGACTAGCACTGGCAAAAAGGGCGTTCCTGGCCAAGATAAGTAAGTGTACTGAGGAAGAAAACGCTCAGAATGTATGTTTGGAGCACAGCATTGTATGGTAGTGGAACATTGGCTGTGGAAAAACCGGGACAGAAGAGAATCGAAGCATTTGAGATGTGGTGCCCCAGACAAATGTTGAAAATTAGGTGGACTGGTAAGGTAACAAATGACGAGGTTCTGCGCAGAATCGGAGAAGAAAAGAATATGTGAAAAACACTGACAAGGAAAAGGGAGAGGATGATAGGACATCTCTTAAGACTTCAGGGAATGGCTTCCATGGTACTAGAGTGAGCCGTAGTGGGTAAAAACTGTAGAGGAAGACAGAGATTCGAATACATCCAGCAAATAACTGAGGACGGAGATTTGCAGGTGCTACTCTCAGATGAAGGGGTTAGCACAGGAGAGGAATTCGTGGCGGTTCGTATCAAATCAGTCAGAAGACTGATGACACAAAGGAAAAGGAACATTAAAGTGCTTGAAATATTTTCTGGGACAGTTTCTTTCTGCCCACCCCGTGAAAGGTGACAGATAAGAGATATGGCGAATAATGATGGAAATATTGGTCAGCTACACGCAGAAGATAAACACAATATACAAAAAGGATCAGAAGTATACCTGGAACTCTAAATTGTGCGTAGCATTTTCAGGAATAAAGCCACACAGGATATGGCAAAATTAGCAGCGTACGTAAAGAAAGAAATATTCTCGTTTATTTTAACGTGCTCTAACGAAGTATAGCAATGTTCTGCTTCAGACACTGTTAGAATCAATGATGTGAATTCCATAACCATAGATCTAGAAATAAAAATGTAAATATTTGTTTCTTCAAAATCTTAACCCTACGTAAGTTATTCAGCGATTCCTTTGAAATATCTAAACAGCGTTACATTCTGATACTCTGTTTTTTATATACCAATTGGAGAACCATCTGTTGCACGTAAATATAAATATATGTATACAGTAGGGAAATACTGGTAGCAAAAATTTTGAAAAGTTCTTGACTGGTTTACTTAAAATTTTTATATGATACTCTAATAAGCATTCAGATGGGCACAGGCTACATATCGTTTAATGAATACAGGGTGTCTCACCTAACTCTGCCACGTCATATATTTCCAAAACGGAACAAAATACGGAGATACTTTTGTTCAGGAATGAAACTATGTCAGGGGCTCACTTAATGGGCAAGAACGTACAATCCATTAATGTAAACAGGCATCACTTTCAACTCAAAGTTATATTAAAAAAAAAAAAGGCAACTGTGCGTTTTTTCTACGCAAATGAAAACTGTAGGTGCAATTAGTGACGCCAGACTTCTTTTCACTGTTATAAACATCATACCTTCAGAAATACGTAGACTTTAAAGGTTGTCTACGGTGTCGCGGTTTCTGCCGTAATACGCAGAGTGAGGACTGCCTACAGCAGGTTTCAGTACAATGCAGGCAACCCGCATTACGACATTACAGCAATACGGCAGAAACTGTGGCGCCGTTTCCACTATTTAAAATCTAATTATTCCAGAAGATATAAGGTTTAGAATATGTCATTACAAATTGTACCTTCAATACCTGTGCCATTAAAAAAAAGTATCTTCGTGTTGAAAGTGATGTTTGTTTACTTGTTGTTGTGGTCTTCAGTCCTGAGACTGGTTAGGGATTATGAATCGAAATCTGTTTGCGAAGTTACATGTCAAGTTACTGTAGACAGTCATATCAAGGTAATTTCGCAGTTATCTGTTCTGAAAGGATGCTTGAAATTGCTAATGCACGACATTTCTTCAGCAGTTGATAGTGCCATGCAGCTGGAAGCGTGTAAAGGAGGGAGAGGACGGTTGAAGTTCCGAGGCTCTGTATCCCCTCTCAGTATCCCCGTTCAGTAACCCCTTTTGGTGTCCCCATCAGTATCGTCAATTGATATCCCCCCTTTGGATCCCTACCCACTTGAATCTTCTGTCAGTGTCCTCCACCAGTATACCCCCACAGTGTCCCCTGTCAGTATCCACTATCAGTACCCCTATTCGTATCCCCTGTTGGTATTCCCTGTCGGTATCCCTCATTAGTATACCCCATAGCTATCTACCGTCGGAATCTTCCTTCACTGGGATCCCTGTCAGTATCCCTGGTTAGTAATCCATGTACGAATCCCCTATAACTACACCCTGTAAGTACCCCCTGATATTATCTCCTGTCCGTATCTTTATCAGTGTTCCCTGTCAGTATTATCTCCTGTCAGTATCACCTGTCAGTATCCTGTGGGGTACCTTCCTGATAATCCAAAGTGACTTGTGAATGACCGTATTCACATCAGTCATTGACAACCGCTACATAGGCGTGACTGATGGAAGAAATAAGCATGGAGGGTGGATGCCATTGTGTGTTGGTCTCGTGCTTGTTATTGGTGAACATATATCCGCAAGTCTGATTTATAGTACCTTAATGTTGGTTGCCAAGCGTCCATCAACAATAAAGATACATGAACTGGGCCCAGTAGTTTGAGGTTAAATCCTTCACTGGTTCTAACTTGGAAATAACCCGCAACAGGATACGCTCTCTCTGTTACCACAGGAATACGTATATCGAAATAAACATTTTTGGTTGCGTATATGTTCAGGTATCTCTCTTCGAGCAAACAAAACACTTACAACTGCACAGACCTATAGTGGAAGATGGACACTGATCAAGCAGAATATCCTGACCATCCACTTGTTGTCGGAAAGGACGCTCCTGTCAGAATGCAATTGTAAGGTGGATGAAAGCTGTTCCATATTCCATACGACACAAAGTGTACTAACTGAGACTGGGAGTATGTTTTTGAAAAACATGTTACTCCCTTTTATGTTCCATCTTAATAGCCTACCTGGAACTTTTTAGTGCGGTGCGGAAAGTAAACTATCAAAAAGTGATACTTCTCATCGTTAATTCTGAGTCCTAGACTAGGGTACCAGTGTGTCAATATTAAACTCTGTAAAGAAATAATTATGTTAGTGTCTCCTCCACGTGACTAATAAGCTAGCAAATACCCAATGTCATGTCTGGGGAAGACCCGATTTCTTTTCTATTCAAACAAAAGTTACATTAATAGACTCATAGTCCACTGCGAGCATATCATAAAAAACGTTTCAGGGGCAACAACATGGATCCAGAACGAAATCTGCCAGTAAGTTTCAACAATATGGATGTTTGACTGATCCTGCATTGTAATATTAGCCAACATGGCTTGCTATGATGGTAACGTAAATGGCTGAAAGCTAGAGGAACTGCAGCCATTACATTTCTGAAGGACATGTACCTATACTGCATGATTTAATGATGATGGGATCCTCTTGAGTATAATATTCCTGAGGTAACGTAGTATTCCTTCGTATCTCCAGGCAAGCTCTAGTCAGGAAAATGTTATCAGGAAAAACAAAGCTGGCGTTCTGTGGATCGGATTGTGACATGTTAGATCTCATAATCGTGTAAGTAGGATAGAAAATTTTAAAACTAGAAATGGATGGGTTGAATTCACATGTAGTAGGAATTACTGGAGTGCGTTGGCAGGAAGATCATGACTTCTGGCCTGGTCCGTACAAGGTTAACTATGAAAAATCAAGTACTGGTAATGCATGGGATGGTCTATTAATTAATAAGTAAAGAGGAATTCTGGTGAGCTACTGTCAACAGCATTGTGAATACAGTTTCACAGACCAAATAAAAACAAAACCCGCACCACCACGTTACTACAGGTACGTCTGTTTACAGGCACCACAGATGATTAAGGCATTGATAGAATACATGGTGAATCATCTAAAACTTGCACCCAAAACACTGTGGAAATGGAAAGGGAATGGAAAGAGCTATTGGCGTGATGTTTTCACAGAATGTATTGGTAGTCAGGGACTCGCCTTATTAGCCAATCAACATATTGTAATAATACTAAGTGTATTTTTTGTGCAAATATACACTTTTTAAATGGAACAATGTATATTGACATTAACAAACTAAAATTAGGGTAAATTAGACCGTCAGTGATGTCTTTTGCAGGATTCTGCTGTGCGTCATTTCCGAGATATCGTATTTTGAGAAGTTCCCACAGCGACACTTGTCCAATACCTATGGTAGGATACACCAAAGGACGACACTAATGCATACACAAGTCATGTAGATTCTGACCAGTAACGAGACAGTAATGTATCACAGATTGTGTCCAAAATGACCACCGGCAAGGAAATAGACGCTTCCAGTCTGATATGGAACGACTGCTGCACACGTGCTAGAATTTAAGCAGAAATTTCCGAGCAGGCTGCAGTAGTACGTCGATGCGGATCATGGTGTGTAGCTGGTAAGTTTATGTAAAGTGCGTCTTTCAGCTTTCCACACAGAAAACGTCCACAGGCGTCAAATCAGGAGAACGGGCTGGCCAAGGTACGGGTCCTCTGCGTCCAGTCCAGCTATTTCGAAACAATTCGCGAAGACGTGTACTTCGCGCACTATGGGCTCGACAGCCATCATGTTGATGCTACAGGTCCCTTCTAGTCTACAGAGGAACATCATCTAGCATCCGAGGAAAATGATCTGTTAGGAGGCTGCGACACTTCTGCGCTTTCAGTATTTCGTCTATGAAAATGGGCCTATGAGTTGATGGTGCACTATACAAAATCACACGTTTACACTCCGTGGACGCCGAAGTTCCAACTGAAGAACTCAGTGGGGATTGTCAGCAGACCAATAGTGCAAGTTTCGGTGGTTTACCTGACCATTATTGGTAAATGTGGCTTCAACACTAAACAAGATACATGTTACATCTGGAGTATCCTGTCTTAAAGCCGTTGTACAGAAGTTAACATGATTCTCATAAACATTTCCATGCAGCTCTTGATGGAGAGAGATGTGGTGGGGATGGAACCTATGCCGATGGAGAATGCGTAAAACACTTGCTTCACTCATCTACAATTACATCTACATCTACATACTTACTCCGCAATCCACCATACGGTGCGTGGCGGAGGGTACCTCGTACCACAACTAGCATCTTCTCTCCCTGTTCCACTCCCAAACAGAACGAGGGAAAAATGACTGCCTATATGCCTCTGTACGAGCCGTAATCTCTCTTATCTTATCTTTGTGGTCTTTCCGCGAAATGCCACTTCCTCGTGCTAATGCGCGGATCTAATGTGAGGATCAACTGAAATAGAAGCAAGTGTTCCAGTAAGAACATTAAATTACCCCTCTTCTATAGTCACTTGTTTCCTTCTGTTTTGTTGTCTAGTTGTTACGCTATCACTAACTGAAGAGGCTGACAAATAATTGCCGAGATGATTGACATCTAGTTGATATTTTGCCGCGTACACTATACAGGAACGAATTGCACTCTTCCTAACCTCTCCATACCAAACGAGCGTGTGTGTTCTTTCTGCACCGGTAAATCCCATCGTCCACTTACGACCTACTGCTTAGACTGTCACACACTGAGTAGCAAATCGCAACGCACTGAAGCAACACACAGGTACACCGTAAACAAATATCGTACCTAGCAACCTCGCGTGTTGAATGGCAGATACAAGTGTCAGAGTGGAAACTTTTCAAAATATGATATCTCGGAAACGACTCGCACAAGACTCCTGCAACAAGCATCACAGACATTCTAATTTACCTTACTTCCAGTTTGTTAATGTTAATAGGAATTGTTCCATTTAAAAATGTATGTTCGCACAGAAATATACTTTCTAAGTATTACTGCAACCTGTTTATTGGCTAAAAATACGATCTCCTATCAATCCGTTTTGTGAAAATCGTATATCAATAGTACTTTCCACTTCCGCGATATTTGCCGCGCAAGTTTTAGATGATTCAGTCTGCATACTACGAGAAAGGAAATTGTTCAGATTGTTAAGACAAACGAAACTTTAATTGTGATAGTAAGGCATTCGAATTCTACAGAAAGGATAAATAGAAGATAACATGGGCTGGGTGAAAGTAATGAAAGGAGAAGCTGTTTAGCAGAGTGTTGTGAAGAGTACGGTTTGATCACTTGCTAATACATGGTGAAAGAATCGTGCAATAAGATTGTATACAGACAAGAGATCCGAATACACGAAGAGGTTTCAGATCAATTATATAATAGTAAGACAGAAATTTCGAAGTCAGATTTTAAATTAGAAAACATTTCCAGGGGCAAAAGTGAGCTTTGACGATAATGCATTGATTATGAAAATTAAAACTAAAGAAACTGCAGAAACAAAATTAATGGCATTGCACCTGGATAAGTTAAAATAACCATAGGTTCTTTAGAGTCTCAAAGACAGGAATAAGCATAGATTGATTGGATCAGGTGAAAGAAACGCAATAGAGGAGTGAATAGCTTTGATATACAGGATAGTGAAGACAGCAGAGGGACAGCTAGAGAAAAAGACAAAGCCCAGTAGAAACCCATGAATAACTCTTGAGATACTGAAGTTAATTAACGAGATGGGAATATAAAATGTAGGAAATGAATCATATACAAGGGAATATAGCTGTCTAAGAATGAGACTGACATGAAGTTGAGTGGCTAGGACTGAAATTCAAAACTGTAGAAGCATGTATGATTGTGAGAAAGATAGACGCCAACTTAGCAAAGTTAAAGTAACTTTTGCAGAAAATAGAAGCATCAGTAGGACTGTTAAGATTTCAGATGACACGCCACCACTAAGCAAAATGAAGGAAGCCGAAAGGTGAATGTATTACAGTTATAGAACAAATGAAAGGACCCACAAGACAATATAGCGCAACGAGAAGAGGAAATGGATGAAGATGAGATGGAATACGCAGTGCTGCGAGATGATTTTGACAGAGCTCTGAAATACTAAACACGAAACAAGGCACCTGGAGTACACTGCGTTCCCTGAGAATTATGGAGATCGTTATGAGAAACGACTGTGACAAAACTATTGCATTTGGTGCACAAAAAAAGATGAGACAAGCGAAATACCCTCAGACTTAGGAAGAATGTAGTAATTATAATTCCACAGAAGTCTGGTGGTGGCTGGTACGAATATTTGCGAGCCATCAGTTCACGAGTTATTTATATAAGAATGGAATGACTGGTAGAAACCGACCTCAGAGAAGTTCTGTTTGAGTGATAGAGAAATGTAGCAGCACGCGAGGCAATAATGACCCTGCGACTTATCTCAGAAGATGGACTTAAGAAAGACAATACTATTTTTGTAGAATTTGTAGACTTGTAAAAATGTGTTGAGAATGTCGACAGAATTTATTCGTTGACATTTTGAAGATAACAAAGGTATAATACAAGAAGCAATAGTGTATCTTCTGTCTGAACAGAAACCAGTCTGAAGTTACAAGAGTCGAAAGGCATGAAAGGAAGCAGTAGTTGAGAAGAGGGTGAGTCACGGTTATAACCCATCTCGGATGGTATTAAGTCTGTACCGTGAGAAAGCAGTAAAGGAAACAAGGTGAAACGGGATAGGTAAGTAAAATTCACGGAGAAAAATAAAAACATTGAGGTTTGCCCATGACATTGCGAATCTGTCAGAGACAGGAAAGGAAGATAAGGTGGATGGAACAGATAGTGCCACGAAAAGAGGTTGTAAGAAGAATAGCAACGAAAGGAAAAAATTGTAAACGAATCGGGCGATGCCGATGGAATAATGTTAGGTAATGAAATTCTACAAGTATCGGATGAATTATGCTATTTGGACATTAAAGTAACTGACGGTGTCGGAAGTAGAGACAATGTAATATGTAGACTGGCGAGAGCAAGCAAAGAAGCAAAGTGAAATATTTTAACATTTGATTAAATTTAAGTGTTAGGGAAGATTTTCTGAAAGTATTTGTGTGGAGTGTAGCCTTGTACGAAACTGCAAGTTTACAATAAACAGTTCAGACGAAAAGAGAATATAAGTTTTTGAACTATGGTGCTACAGGAGAATGTTGAGGATTAGTTGAGTAGAGACTACTGTATCGAACTGGACAGAAAATAAATTTATCGTATAACTTGAGTAAAAGGAGCACATTGAGGCATCAAAGAATAGTAACTTCTATAATGGGTGGACTTGGCAGGTGTCAACATTGTACAATGTTTGACTAAAACAAGCAATTTAAAATGGATGTAGGTTGACTTACTTATGCAAAAATAAAGAGGCTTGCACAGGATAGACTGGCGTGGAGAGCTGCATCAAATTCGTCTTTGGACCGAAATCCGACAACATTCGAACACGCATTCCCTTCAAAGAATGTATTTTCAGTTTAATATCTTGTAGCATGTTTCTGAATAAATTATTATAACATTACGGATTACATAGGAGTAGCATTAAAGGATACAGGTGTTTAATATGCTATATTATTCTGCCAGATGTAACACTCTATAGAAATCTACGTCACCTATTACACTCCAAGTAATTTTGTGAAATTCTTATCTCACCCCTACAATCACACAACTCACTCCTTTGTCTGAGTAATTAATTTGTTCCTTTCTGGTTTGTGGTCGTAAAAGTGAATCTAATATTCGGCTATCGTAATGAGACAGTTCAGGAGGCCTTCTTTATTCGTCTTACACATTTTCAGCGGTGGCACGTAAATTTATATCTCTCCATCATATTAGAGAGAGCCACTAAGCCTTCACCTGCGTCACATTCCACTGTACATTGGCACAACACAGATTTCAAATCTTCTTATCTTTATCTTAATCGTTACACGCACATACAACACTGAACTTCCAGCAGCGTTGAAACTTCTCGATTTCTCTCTTCCATATGTAGAATTGTATTCCGGTTCCAGTTGTCTTCATCGACCAACATTTTCAACATTTTTGCTTGCAGCAAATACAGTTACTACTGGGTTAATATTTATCCTTCAAAAGTTTGAAACAGGAACTTTCAAATTATTCAGCACCTTATTTTATTAGATAACAGCAATTGCATAGCGAGCCGAAAGATAATCGTGTGCAACGAAGGTTCATACAGCACATTTATGATATACATACTGCACGGCATTGTGAAGGTCACCCTTCGTAAAGTACTCTGTTGGCGTCACGCAACAGTATGGATAAGCTACTACAGGTGAACTTATAGAGAGGTGCTCTTTGTTCTCGCAGTGTTATTTGTGAACTGAATCACGGCGTATTTCGCGCTAGCAGCGAATGCACGATTGTTGCTATTGTTTAGGTATCGGATAGCACTGCGGAAGGTCAGAAGGGTCACTGTAAAAGGTCAGCGACGACAGAACATTTGAAATAAAGCACAAGTTGGCAGATTAATCACTAACCCTAAAGTTCAGACATAAAAAAATTAGGTCAGGATTTATTTATTTGCGTTTTGTATATTTCCTGCCACGTATATTGGCTACACACAGTATAAGAATATTTAAACAAAATAGTAGATTTATGTGTGAGATAGAACCTTCATATGTAATACTTCCATATGAAATACTAAATATCCACTTTATCTGCATCCCTACGTATTTCGTGGAAACGCTGCCAACATATAAAAATTGAAAATTTATATGTTGTTGATCCGTCCCTATCTGCTTTTCGCAATCCCCACTCTTTTAACTAGCTAGTCATGTAGGATTCCATTTCTTCACACAGAATATTAAGCTCTTCATGTACGCTCCACTCACCGTCAGCAACAAAACATATGTAATGCAGTATTTATCCTACCATCTCCGCTGCGATATCGTTTCATATCTACATACCTTAAGCAGGCTTTATCCACTTAAATCTGCTTGCTATGTTAAAGTCTAGGTTCCGTCTCTGCAATTTTTACCCCATTCAACTCTTGCCATCACAAAACTTACTGTTTATTGGTGACTTAAGGCATGTCCTACCAACCTGTCCATTCTTTAAGTTCACATGTGTCCTAATTTTTATTCATAATTTGTTCACTTAAAAAAACTTCACTGCACTGACCGAAAGTTTGGCGACTCCATCTTTCAGAACATTTTCGTTAATGCGTGGTCTTCGTGTCTGGAACAAAACCTACAACAGATCCAATACTTTTAAATTTCCACTGAAATCGTCGTCGCAACAAGAAATAGAGTCCAACTGCCACAACAGTAACAACGACTAGGAGTCTTCTGTGTAGTGTCCCAAAACGAAGCGGTTCCAAGCGCGAGTAGGGTGAGGCGCTGCCGCCGGCCATCCTACGAGGGTAACTCCAAATGAAATGCACACTATTTTTTTAAAATCCATCTTTTATTCTACATGTTTGAACGTTTTACAGTGTGAAGATACATCATTTAGGAACAATATTTTCATTTATCTACATAATTTCCATCGCTCTCAACTGCCTTACGCCATCTTGGAACCAGCGCCTGTATACCCGCACGGTAAAATTCTGGACCAACCTGTTGGAGCCACTGTTTGGCAGCGTGCACAAGGGAATCATCATCTTCAAATCTTGTTCCACGAAGAGAGTCTTTCAGTTTCCCAAAGAGACGACAGTCACATGAAGCCAGGTCAGGACTGTAAGGCGGGTGTTTCAGTGTTGACCATCCGAGTTTTGTGATCGCTTCCATGGTTTTTTGACTGACATGTGGCCGTGCATTGTCGTGCAACAACAAAACATCCTGCTTTTGCTGATGTGGTCGAACACGACTCAGTCGAGCTACAAGTTTCTTCGGTGTCGTCACATATGCATCAAAATTTATGATGGTACTAACTGGCATGATGTCCACAAGCTAGAGTCCTTCGGAATCGAAAAACACCGTAGCCATAACTTTTCTAGCAGAAGCTGTGGTTTTGAATTTTTTTTCCTTGGGTGAATTTGCATGATGCCACTCCATTGATTGCCTCTTCGTCTCTGGTGACAAATGATGCAGACATGTTTCATCACCTGTCACAATTCTTCCAAGAAATTCATCTCCACCATTCTCGTACTGTTCCAAAAATTTGCTGCATACCGTTTCTTTGTGAGCCACTGTCAACGTCCTGGGATCCCAACTGGCACAAACCTTTTTTAACGCCAACACTTTCAGTATTCTGCAAACACTTCCTTCCCCTATACCAACGTAGCGTGGCAATTCGTTCACTGTGATGCAACTGTCAGCAGTCACCAATTCGTTAAATCTCTGCACATTGTGTGGAGTGTGTGCAGTACGAGGCCTGCCACTGCGAGGACAATCTTCAGTACTGCCGTGTCCGCTTTCATCACGTAACCTGCGTGCCCACCGATTAACTGTCCTGTGATCGACAGCAGCACCCCCATACACCTTTTTCAGCCTCTTGTGGATGTTTCCCACCGTCTCGTTTTCACAGCACAGGAATTCTATGACAGCACGTTGCTTCCGACGAACGTCAAGTGTAGCAACCATATTGAAGACATGCTGTGACGGCGCCACTCACGGGAACAGGTTGAACTAAGTTTGAAAACAACGGGAAGGATGTAGCTACACACTGTAAAACTTTCACACATGCAGAATGAAAGCTGTATTCTTACAAAAATAGTGTGCATTTCATTTGGAGTAACCCTCGTATTTCGCGGTGGCAGAGTTCGCTCGTGGCGCAGAGCTGCTAGAGGCGAGGCTCAGCGGCCGTGCACTATTGGGTCCGCCAGATCCCAGATTCCGTTCGACCACTGTCACCGTCTTACAGAAACTTGCAGTGCCATTTCTACGAACCCCGAGGGGTGGTATCGAAATGTGATACCACAATGCCCACTATAAACATAGGACTAAAACAGTTCTATGCATGTCGGTACAGTTCAATGTGGGCACTGTTTGCAACTCGACAGATATCGGAACAGTACCCCAATTCTCGCCCCACGCTCGTAAGCAGATGTTATGGCCCCTTCTGCGGCGCAGATCCGTTGTCTCAGATCTCTACAAGATCTCGAACCTTTGTTTTGTAAACAATGTCCTTGATAAACAACCGTGCACTGAAATCCGGCGAAGTCAGGTAGGTGCACCAAGGAGGACAGGCAACTGGACCCCTCCCCCTTCCGATACAAGGCACAGGAAACGTCTTGTGGAGAAACGTGATGACATCCTCATGATAGTGGGGTGGGGCACTATCCTATTGGAAAATGACGTCTGGAGGCGTCTGTGGAACTGCACAGTTCTCCATAGGTGTGCCCCGTCATTGACTCTGTGCTGTTCATGAAATGGCGAGTTGCAGATTTTGGAGAGTGTCTCTCTAACAATTGTGTATTTATCCAACAACATACAATGTCGAGTTCTGTCACTATAAGCACTTGTTTGTGTATATCTCCAACCCGGACACAGGAGTTTTGGGACAACTCTGTATGCTCACCGAGAACATTCTTAGACCAGGAAAGGGCGGTAATGCTGATCTGCCGTGTCTGTTCCCAAACTTTGTGTAGTAGGCTGTTCAGGTGCGAAGAAAAGTACTCATGGCTCTAATGGTACGCACTTTAGAGACCATATTTACGGGACTTTTTTTGCTTCGAGTGATTTTTCCTGTCATATCTCTGAATACTGACACCCTATGTATTCCATCATGGGATTTGTCGTTGACAAAACTGACCGGTTCAGAAGAAACTGTAACATTCACTCAGTGAGCACTATACGGAAAAACTATATGCACTTGTAGAACACATTCTTAAGCACTGCACAGAAAGACGTGCAGTATTCGACAGGTTTCATTTTCAATAGATTTCCAACAAAACTGAAAAAAATTGAATGATAAACTACAAGTACTCAAATCGATGTTGAAAGGTTTCCTTGTGACTCAGCCCGTCTCTTCTGTACACGAGTCCCTCTCCGTAGTCACGAATATTCTTCTGCAATGTGTTATTTATTGGTCACAATTTTTATGGGTGTTAATAATATTTAATTCTTCTATTTATAAATGTTCTAATCAGCATTCTGTAAACTATGCACTGACTCGTTGCACGATCACGTAACTGGCTCGCACCGTCACACGGAAGCTAACAGATAAACAAATAAACCGACAGCGTTTAGTGTGTTGTTAACCGCATCGTGACAATTGTGGTTGTAAGAGATTCGGATGCGCGTTCTGATGTGACGTTAGCGTGCATGGTGAATTAGCTGTTGCGGGCTTAGTTGTAACTAATACCATCAGAAATAAAAATAAAAAGTTAAAGCATTGTTGTGTCAATGTATGGTAGGCTGGGCAAGAAATTTTAAAATCGCATTCATTCGAGAGCTGGGTACCCAACATCCGGCATTTAAACTTATTCTTTTGAGGAGGCAATGATTTGTAGCTATTAAATTACTTCAAAAACTCATAATTTGGCACAATACTTGCAAGAATATTTTTTTTAAAAATTGAACACTACTCTCAATCAACACAACCAATCATCCTCATGCACAGAGAACGAAATTAATCGCATTTCATGAGTCCAAAGCTCGATCATTTGCATCGAAATCAGCAGCATCCATTTGCTGCATTACAAACAATAGGAAATAATATTTATTTTGACACATTACTATCAATTGAAGTAATAAATCACAATAAAATGTAAGAAATAATATTTATTTTGATACATCTAATGGATAACGGTGATTTCCATCCGAATGATCATGCTTGGGCGCATGGCGTGTAATTAATGTCATTCTTAATTATCAAGGATGGTGTGTCCTTTCAGTGAAAGTGATAGTTTTTCAAAACAAATGGGTTATATAAATACCGTAAGAAATCATGATTTTTTAAAACTTTACAACTATGTCTCAGGCACATGACGTCCTTGTATATCACAATCTTTTCGGTCTTTCACTTTTGCTGCTCTCCTTCCATGGCATAGCGTGCGCCTTCCTGAATTCTCGACTACTATTATAAGAGCGACAGAAATATCGGTTCGTGCTGTCTGTGTTCTCTCCACAAATTCATGCTTCTGCCAAGTAGTACAGTTTTTCTTCGCAAAAAGAATAATATTTATACTCTTTCCGCTGTATCTTCCTCAAGTCGTACATTCAGCAGATTTTTTCCCTCCTTTCCGCTATTTTTCACAATATTTTCCTTTAATTTATTTACGTTTCATGTTGCAGGTACCCTGCCCGCCCAGTTTAGTACTTCTTCTACTCTTCCACTGCTTTCAGACAAAGGACAGTGGTGGTCAAACAACTCATAGCCTTTGTATTCTACAGCAATGTTTTTCACATTACTTCCAGAGTTTTCTTTCGCGTCATTTTCTTTTCGGTATACAACGCAGGACTCATGTTAGAACACATTATTGTTTTTTACACTCTCTCTTCAACACCAGTTGGTGTATTTTGCCTCAATATCCCGACATTCGGCTGTTTTCTAAATATAATACGTTACTTCTATCTATCTTTACTGGCCTACCTGCTATATTGACCTACATCGTCCCAAAGGTAACGTGTGATGTAAGAAATTTAAAAGACTTGTACCTGGTTGACAGGGGGACGGGAAATGGTGGAATAGTCGTGGTCTTGTTTTGCAATCGGAGCCAGGCCACAGTTTTTCGTAGGTTAAGAGCAAGTAATACTTAACCCTCGCATTTAGAGTTTCAAACGATACGCTGTGGTGCTGTCATAGTTCAGTCCGGCGGTGCAACCTCTTTGCACACAAGGTTCACACGCAGTACTTTTGACCGGAATCTTCTTTCCTGTTCGACGTCTGATAACACGTTATAGACTCCAGTGGTGATTTCGCCGTCCTCCTAGCTCTAATGAACTGCGGGGGCCTTCAACTAAGCAAAACGTACTCACATTTTTTCTGGATGTGTTATTTCGCTTTCAAATAATACGATAAACGAAACTTCTAATATGCTTGCAACGACATCATTACTCTGCAGTTCACAGCAAACTGTTTGGCACAGGGTTCATAGAACCACTTTCAGAATATTACGCGGCTGTTCCCTTTCGAACAGCACCTCGGAAAAATGAACACCTAAATATTTCCGAGAGAACTCTGAGTTGCCGGCCGGAGTGGCCGAGCGGTTCTAGGCGCTACAGTCTGGAACCGTTCGACCGCTGCGGTCACAGGTTCGAATCCTGCTTCGGGCATGGATGTGTGTGATGTCCTTAGATTAGTTAGGTTTAAGTAGTTCGAAGTTCTAGGGGACTGATGACCTCAGATGTTAAGTCACATAGTGCTCAGAGCCATTTGAACCATTTTTTGAACTCTGAGTTGTTTTACTTTATTACGATAGTCGTGTCTCCCTATGTAGGTGGTAATCAACGAAACATTTTCTCATTCGGAGGAGAAAGTTAGTGATGGATATTTTCTGAACTTGTTTTGATCTTATTATCTTCTTCTGACTTAACTAAACAGTGCACGACGGCTTCGTCTGCAAACAATTTAAGCGGGCATCACAATTTGCGTCCTGTATCGTTTATATGCAGGGTGATTATAATTAAACTTTCAGAACGATGTAGAAATAAAACCACGGGTCAGAATAACGTCAAATTGCAACGGAATATTATCGGAGAAAGGGGAAAACGTATTTTAAATAAAAAATAAATAGTTACAAAATGTAGCAATTGATGGCGCTGTAAGCATCATAATTTAATAGTGGTCGACTACAAATGACAAATGAATCATACAACAATGCCTAAGGTGTACATTTGACATTAAAAAAAAAAACTGTACTACTCAGTGTAGAACCGCTCGGCCACACCGGCCGGTAGCAGGTAGTATTGGTCGAAACTAGAATTAACGTTCAAATAACTATGTGCCCTGAAACCACCACCTGTTAAATATGGACCGTTTTAGTTGTGACGAGTAATGTCTAGCAATTGGTGGAGTAGACCATCTTACTGTAAAAGTTCACTGTGTACGAATTAACAACGCTGTTGGAGAACGTTACCTTTGCAAGTAAACTACGACTGTTGTTTAGGCACGACGGAACACGCAGCATCTCGTACGGATCGTACTACAATATCTGATGGCAACGTTTCATGACCGATAGATTGGTCGGAGCGGTCTGGTAACATGGTCTGGCCGATCGCTGGACCTGAACCCATTGGATTTTTGATTATGGGGCCATTTAACGGCATTGATGTATATTGGGCCACTGACTATGTGCAGGCGTTACTGGACGATGCGACTAATGCATGTGCTGCAATCCGAATGGAGCCATGTGTGTTCGAAAGAGCGCGGATCCACTGTGAAGAAGGGTTGAAGGATGTGCCTGAACCACATGCAGCAGTGCCTAGAGTGTCAACGTCTACGTAACAGATAGGTGGGAATGACAGGACGGATTGGCCGGTATCTCAATAGGTGCTAGGCTCCGGATATGTTATTATAGGAACTCTTAGTTTTGTCAACAGTACCCACTGTAGAAACTGCGCCACTTTTTTTAAGCACTCTGTATTTACTTACAATTTAAAAAAATGTAACAAAGAAATCGAAAAAGTTTTATACTACGTATGTGTATACATGTGACCTACAGTTATAGCATTATACCATTTGCAGTGCATTGCGGAGGGTATTTTCTACCAGAAGCAGAGATTTTCAGCGTTATTGTCAGTACGCTTGCAGTGGTACTCGGACCACTCTTTGTCTTCATCTTTAGGTATCTACAATGGACCGAGCGAGGTGGCGCAGTGGTTAGCACACTGGACTCGCATTCGGGAGGACGACGGTTCAATCCCGTCTCCGGCCATCCTGATTTAGGTTTTCCGTGATTTCCCTAAATCGTTTCAGGCGAATGCCGAGGTGGTTCCTTTGAAAGGGCACGGCCGATTTCCTTCCCAATCCTTCCCTAACCCGAGCTTGCGCTCCGTCTCTAATGACCTCGTTGTCGACGGGACGTTGAACACTAACCACCACCACCATCTACAATGGAGTTATCTACCTAGATTTTCGGTTCTCTGAATTTAAGTAAGTTTCGCGAGAAGAGTGTTGCGTGTCTTCGGCGTATACCCATTTTCAGCAACCTGTACATTAGTTTGCGCTATGCAGACGCATTACAGTCTCTAAAATTGTTCCATGTTTGCTGTAATGCCTACGCCATCATTCTTTTTCTTCTACAGTTCATGGATTAGGCATTAAAATGTCCCGTATTTCCAAAATGTCTGTCCGTCCCTTACTACGTCTTCTAACACCTCTTTTTCCTAAAGGTTTATAATCTAATGTTAGTCGTTTACAGTGCATTATCTGCACGCGTTCGTGCCAGATTTTAGGTATCTCGTTATTCTCCTTTCAGTTATCTCTTCGTTTAGTTTTTGTCGCACTGTTTCAGTTTTTTATGCTGTCTCTCCTTGAGTAGCCGTTTGTTCTTCTTAGAAATATCATTTCTGCCCTTTATATATTACGTAATGTTCTTTATGTAGATTTCTAGCATTTAATACCATGAAGAAGTGCTGGAGAATCCAAAATGTTCTAAACTTTTATTCTCAATTCTTATGTCTTCTGATTTTTGTATTCATTTCGTGTGGTGGTACATATATTCCCAAATCAAGTCAACTTTACATCTGGATGTTTATTAGTGTCTTAGAAAATTTGACATTGAAAATAAATGAAGGACGATACTTTTTCAAAAATCACATTATCCGCAATGATTTCGGATCATACCAGATCTTAACCGCAGAAATCTTGGTTTCAGATATGTTAGTATCGCATTGTTTACAAAGATGATTCAGGTGGTTCAGTGCAATATCAAGGTACGACTTGCATAAAATAAAATATTTGATATGAAATCATTTGATACTTTAATGCCTTTTTTTTAACCGTTGTCGACAGTTTAAGATAATGTGAATATTGTTGTTCTTGTGGTATTCAGTCCTGAGACTGGTTTGATGCAGCTCTCTATGCTACCCTATCCTGTGCAAGTGTCTTCATCTCCCAGTACTTACTGCAACCTACATCCTTCTGAATCTGATTAGTGTATTCATCTCTTGGTCTCCCTCTACGATTTCTACCCTCCACGCTGTCCACCATTGCTAAATTTGTGATCCCTTGATGCCTCAGAACATGTCCTACCAACTCGTCCCTTCTTCTTGTCAAGTTGTGCCACAAACTCCTCTTCTCCCCAATTCTATTCAATACCTCCTCATTAGTTATGTGATGTACCCATCTAATCTTCAGCACTCTTCTGTAGCACAACATTTCGAAAACTTCTATTCTCTTCTTGTCCAAACTATTTATCGTCCACGTTTCACTTCCATACATCGCTGCCCTCCATACGAATACTTTCACAAACGACTTCCTGACAGTTAAATCTATACTCGATGTTAACAAATTACTCTTCTTCAGAAACGCTTTCCTTGCCATTGCCAGTCTACATTTTATATCCTTCCTACTTCGACCATCACCAGTTATTTTGCTCCCCAAATAGCAAAACTTCTTTACTACTTTAAGTGTTTAATTTCCTAATCCAATTCCTTCAGCATCACCCGACTTAATTCGACTACATTCCATTATCCTCGTTTTGCTTTTGTTGACGTTCATCTTATATCCTCCTTTCAAGACACTGTCCATTCCGTTCAACTGCTCTTCCAAGTCCTTTGCTGTCTCTGACAGAATTACAATGTCATCGGCTAACCTCAAAGTTTTTATTTCTTCTCCATGGATTTTAAATACCTACTCCGAATTTTTCTTTTGTTTCCTTTACTGCTTGCTCAATGTATAGATTGAATAACATCGAGGAGAGGCTACAACCCTGTCTCACTCATTTCCCAACCACTGCTACCCTTTCATGTCCCTCGACTCTTATATCTGCCATCTGGTTTCTGTACAAATTGTAAATAGCCTTTCGCTCCCTGTATTATATCTCTGCCACCTTCAGAATTTGAAAGAGAGTATTCCAGTCAGCGTTGTCCAAAGCTTCCATTTCCATAATATTGTCCTCAAGTACATAGCCCTTGTATAGACCCGTTATATACTCCTTCCACCTTTCTGCTTTCCCTTCTTTGCTTAGAACTGGGTTTCCATCTGAGCTCTTGATATTCATGCAAGTTGTTCTCTTTTCTCCAATGGTCTCTTTAATTTTCCTGTAGGCAGTATCTACCTTACCCCAAGTGAGATAAGTCTCTACATTCTCTCATTTGTCCTCTAGCCATCCCTGCTTAGCCATTTTGCACTTCCTGTCGATCTCATTTTTGAAACGTTTGTATTCCTTTTTGCCTGCTTCATTTAGCGCATTTTTATATTTTCTCCTTTCATCAATTTAATTCGATATTTCTTCTGTTACCCAAGGATTACTACTAGCCCTCGTGTTTTTACCTACTTAATCCTCTGCTGCCTTCACTACTTCATCCCTCAGAGCTACCCATTCTTCTTCTACTGTATTTCTTTCCACCATTCCTGTCAATTGTTCCCTTATGCTCTCCCTGAAACTCTGTACAACCTCTGGTTTAGTCAGTTTATCCAGGTCCCATCTTCTTAAATTCCCACCTTTTTGCAGTTTCTTCAGTTTTAATTTATAGTTCATAACCAATTGATTGTGGTCAGAGTCCACATGTGCCCCTGGAAATGTCTTGCAATTTAAAACCTGGTTCCTAAATCTCTGTCTTACCATTATATAATCTATCTGCAACCTGTCAGTATCTCCAGGCTTCTTCCATGTACACAATCTTCTTTTATGATTCTTGAACCAAGTGTTAGCTGTGATTAACTTATGCTCTGTGCAAAATTCTACCAGACGGCTTCCTCTTTCTTCCCCCCAATCCGTATTCACCTACTACGTTTCCTTCTCTTCCTTTTCCTACTATCGAATTCCAGTCACCCATGATTATTAAATTTTCGGCTCCCTTCACTATCTGAATAATTTCTTTTATCTCATCATACATTTATTCGTCATCTGTAGAGCTAGTTGGCATATAAACTTGTACTACTGTAGTAGGCGTGGGATTCGTGTCTATCTTGGCTACAATAATGCGTTCACTATGCTGTTTGTTGTAGCTTACCCGCACTCCTAGTTTTCTATTCATTATGAAACCTACTCCTGCATTACCCCTATTTGGTTATGTATTTATAAACCTGTATTGTTCCTCCTTCCACCGAACTTCACTAATTCCCACTATATCTAACTTTAACCTATCCATTTCCCTTTTTAAATTTTCCAGCCTACCTGCCCGATTAAGCGATCTGACATTCCACGCTCCGATCCGTAGAACGCCAGTTTTCTTTCTTCTGATAACGACGTCCTCTTGAGTAGTTCCCGCCCGGAGATCCGAATGGGGGACTATTTTACCTCCGGAATATTTTACCCAAGAGGACACCATCATCATTTAACCATACAGTAAAGCTGCATGCTCCCGGGAAAAATTACGGCTGTAGTTTCCCCTTGCTTTCAGCCGTTCGCAGTACCAGCACAGCAAGGCCGTTTTGGTTAATGTTACGAGGTCAGATCAGTCAATCATCCAGACTGTTGCCCCTGCAACTACTGAAAAGGCTGCTGCCCCTCTTCAGGGACCACACGTTTGTCTGGCATCTCAAGAGATACCCCTCCGTTGTGGTTGCATCTACGGTACGGCCATCTGTATCGCTGAGGCAAGCAAGCCTCCCCGCCATGGTTCATGGGGGGAGGAATGTGAATATGGTGGATACCAGAAAGAGTAGGCAGTATTGGGCACTCTTACCGTATTCCTTCATTTATTGAAATTTCTTCTGTTTCTGTTTCTCCTGTATTTATTATAGTTTGTGACCTTTGCATAGACTGCTTATGGCCTTTACTAATTTTCTGGAATATCCGTTGCTTCCCATTATAATCCATACTTTGTTCACAGGGTCAAATGCCTTAAACGAACCTATAAATGTTACGTGTGTCTGTAGGTTACATTCTAGTCTTTTCTATATTACTTCTTGCAGAACAAATACATTTTCGGTGATTGATCTTACTTTACTGAATCCAGTCTGTTCTTCAGTAACGAGAATTTCCTAAAAATTTTTTAGTCGGCTGAGTTTTACAACCTTACCGGACAACTTTCTTGAACAGAGTTATTATTTTTGCTATTTTCCGTGACTGAGGTATTTTACTTGTCTGCCAGAATTGGTTAAATATCTGCAACAGCCTCACGTCTCGATATTTTAGTTGCTCTACGTATATTTTATCCATTCCAGTTACTTTACTGTTTTTCATTTCTTTCAAAGATTTCTGAAACTCTTGTACTCTAATGGCGTCATCTTCTTCAGGTTCGCTGTCCTCTCCTTCTTTTTCTTCTTCTTCTCCAGACTTATCTTCTTGTTCTTTCTGCTGGCACCACAGGTCTTTGTAGTATGAACCCATCGTTCCTTGTCTATCACATGTGTTCGTTCTATGCCCTCCTCAGTCTTGATCAGGTGTCTTAACATTTTATATGAAAAATTCTGCCTTTCGTGAATGCCATTCTCAGTTTAATTAATAAATTTGACCCAAGACGCTCGTCGTGCTTCTCTACTTATTTTCTTAGCAGAATTTCTTTTTTGATACATCTTTCTTTACTATTTTACGAGTTTTGTTTCAAATGTTGTATCTAAGTGACAAGTTAATTTTTACGCCTTCGTCGATATCCTCATTTCATATGCTTGGACCTCTTTTGCTTTCTGTTTTGTTCTTTTTTCCAAAGAGTTTCTCTTGTTGCTTTTTTCGAACATTCTGCCACTTATAGCCAGGTTATTTTCAGTAGGTGTTTCTAACGTATATTGTTTCAGTTCTTTTTGTAATAAGTGCACTCTGTGCAGTTCATCTGCTAGACTACGTGACGAGGTATTTTCCACAGGTCACACTTTGCTGTTAGTATTTAGTGATATCAGATAATATAGCATTGTCTGAAGACCTGCACATCTTTGGACTGAAGTCTTGACATTTAATACTAAATACTCTATTATTCACTTTTGATCTCGTGCACACCACGTATATTCATAAAAAAATATCATTTTTTTCCTCTCGAAAAAGGTTTTCAAGCTTTTTAAATGCTTTATGGAAGTAAATTACTTGAGCTGATCACCATTATAATTACAACGTTTCCCTCCAAGTAATCCGGCTACCGCTCGTGCTGGTAAGATATCTACTCTTGCATTAAAATTTCCACATATTATTAGGCGTTCATTTTTAGGGTTCTGTGCCTCAGGCAGTAAAAACGGAACCCTTATAGCAGCGGTTTGTTGTCTGTCTGACTGTCTGTCCGACTGTTAAGAACCGTTTTTATCGGGAATTAGTGGACCTATCAAGTTAACATTTACGTCACATTTTAGGGCAATGGTTCCTTTGAAGTATAAGAATTTTAAGTTTCAATGAAAATTCAGTCATAAGATAAGACCATTTATGTCATATATTTTGATGTTCGAAAACCCGCTCATCGAAACGAACAGCGTGCTTCCCGTTGACCTATAATCATGAAATTCGACGAGAATCAAGATTTCACAGTACAAATCAATTTAAAAACCTGATCATCATCATCAGTGTTCTGCCTAAAGGCAGGTTTTCACATGGTAGTTCTCCAGGCTGTCCGGTTTTCTGCCATCATCTTCAGGTCTGCATAATTTCCTCTTCCCTTTATGTCGTCTATCACCTTGTATCTCCTTCTTCCTCTCAGTCTTCTCCCACAAACCAATCCTTCCAAAGCATCTACTAGCAAGCACTCCCTTCTCAATGAATGTCTCAACCAATTCTTTTTCCTTTCTCTTACAACCTTCAGCAGACATCTTCTCTCACAAACCCTTAACAATACTCTTTCATTACTCACTCTTTCCATCCAGCTTATTCTCTCTATTCTCCTCCACATCCACATCTTAAATGCTTCTAACCTTTTTTCATCCTCTCGTCTCAGTGTCCATGTTTCTGACCCATATAGTGCCACACTCCGGACAAAACATTTGCCGAGCCTTTTCCTTAGTCCTTTATCTAATTTGCCACATAAGAGTCTCCTCTTTCTGTTGAATGCCTCCTTTGCTATGGCAACTCGAGTTTTCACCTCCTGGTGACATCTCAAGTCTTCAGTTATTGTGCTTCCGAGATATTTAAATTGACTTACTTGGCTAATGGTAGATTGTCCTATTTTAATATTGGACAGTCTGCGTCTTGTACTGATGCCCACATGCCTTCAACAGTTCTGCTGGCAAATCATCTATTCCACATGCCTTCCTATTCTTCATCTCCTTCAGCGCCTTTTCTACTTCTGCTTCCAAGATGGTAAATCCCTTTCCATCTTCCGGCACATATTGCTCCTCTTCAACCTTAATTTCGCTTTTCATTTCATCCCCCTTGTACAGACATTCAATATATTCATGCCAACTGTTCAAAATCTCCTGTGGTTCTTCTGCTAGAGTACCATCCGCTCTTTCTAGTTCCGTGTTATTCCTCTTCCTTTTACGTTCAAAAACTATCTCACTAGCCAGTCTATACATCATTTCATACTTTCGCACTCTCTCCATTTTCTCTATTTCGTCGCATTTCTGTTTCATCCTTTTTTCTCTTGCTTCTTCAGTTTCTCTTCTTAATTCATTATTCAGTGTCCTGAACCTCTTTTTGCCTTCTTCAGTTTCTACACTTTTCCACTTTCTGCGCTCTTCCATCTTTTTCAACATGTTTTCTGTTATCCATTCTTTCCTGGTGCTTTGGGATGCTCTAATTCCTAGTACTTCTATGGCAAAGTCCATGAGTCCTTCCCTCATTTTTATCCACTTGCCATTAACACTTTCATCAACACTACCTCTTTGCCATTTTTCCATAAATCTGTTCTCCAAATCTGATGCCTTTCCTACCTCTTTGAGTCTTTCTATGTTTAGTCTTTCCTTTGCTTTACCTCCCCAGACTTTTTTCAACTTCACTTGTATTTCTCCCATCACTAGGTTGTGGTCTGGATTTATATCCGCTCCTGGCTAAGCTTTAGCACTCTTCAAACAGTTCCTAAACCTTTTTTGTATCAGAATGTACTCCAGCTGATATCTTTCCCTATTCAAATTTGATATCCATGTGTAACGTCTCCTTTTGTGGTGTTCAAATAATGTGTTACCCACTGCTAATGAATTTTCTTTACAGAAACTAATTAGTCGTTCACCTTTCTCATTTCTTATTCCTAATCCAAATTTTCCTACTGTATCTTCATCTCTTCCTTCACCCACCACTGCATTCCAGTCCCCAATGATGATAATGCAGGCATTTCTATTTTCTTTCTCGGTGAGTTCTTGTATTTTCTCATAATATTCTTCCACTTCCTCATCTCTGTGCTGGCTGGTTGGCATATATACCTGTATTAATACCAAATCTTTTGAACTACCCTTCAGTCGTATCATCATCAGTCTTCCATCAATATATTGTACCTTCATTACCTTATTTTTCAACTTTTGCCCTATCAATATTCCTACTCCATTTTCACCACTCTTGATTTCTCCTGAGTAAAAGAGTCTATAATCTCCACTTTCTATCTCCCCATTCTCTCCCCATCTCATTTCACCCAAACAGAGGGCATCTAATCTGTTCCTTTTCATCTCCTGTTTTGAAAATTGTTAAATTGTTATTATATCATGTACAAAAGCTCTTTTTGCCGTTTGTATATACATTTCTTTCATCATCCGCCAAAAGCATAATAGACGAACATTACTGCATGCAAACAGATTCCAGTAAGTAAATAAAAAAATATTTCATTAAATCTTCTCTCTCCCTGCTTATAGCAACTGAAGTCTCCTGCTCTATTCTTTTGTATATCCAGGATGGTCTGAGGAGCTACTTTAGAGATCTTCATACGGTGTTGCCAGTATCGTTGTCCATAACCGCCAAAAATCATTAAAATTCTCGATTTCCAGGATGGGTGAACTACATATAATCAAGTTTGTTTGTACGGAACCCTCAGTGCCCCAGTCCCACTCGTACTTGGACAATTTTTAGTTTCATAGTTGCATCAATCTTCCATAGCAATTGCTTATAGAATTTTTCGATTTGTTCTCTTTTGCCCTTTTCGGGAGCATATACGTGTATTATATAGGGTGTCACAGAAAAACGAGGACTTTTGAAATGCGTTTTGGCACGCACACGCATTGGCAGCACTGCGGAACAGGGACCTAGATCTGCAAACGGTCACACCATTTAGTAATTCTGGGTCAGTGGAGCGTCAAACGCATGCTTTTGCCATAAAAAGCATTACAAAAATAATGATAACTAGGAAAGTACCCAGAGGGAGTTTCGACGTAAACTCCGGGCGTCATAGTAAGGTTTCCGTTCGCCCCCGGTAGCTGAGTGGTCAGCGCGACAGACTGTCAATCCAAAGGGCTCGGGTTCGATTCCCGGCTGGGTCGGAGATTTTCTCCGCTCAGGGACTGGGTGTTGTGTTGTCCTAATCATCATCATTTCATCCCCATCGACGCGCAAGTCGCCGAAGTGGCGTCAAATCGAAAGACTTGCACCAGGCGAACGGTCTACCCGACGGGAGGCCTTCGTCACACGACATTTCCATTTCCAGTAAGGTTTCCTCGCCTCGAAAAACGCTACAAAAACATGGACTGAAATATTTGAAAAGACTGGATCTGCTCTAAAAAATAAGAAACAATATAATCGAGAACTGCCCGTATTCCACAGAATACCATTCTCGCGGAGTCCACGGCGTCCAGTCCTTAAGCTAGCAGCTGCCGGCAGGGTGACCCGACAGAATGTTCGCCGAGTTTTCCGTTACTGCACAACTCAAAAAAACTTTTGCGTCATCCCGGTTCCCAGAACTCCTGAAGATAGACGTTGACTGTGGATATTGTATCACAGACACAATCCTTTTGACTTTTCAGAGATGTCACTAAATCCGGCCAAAGATGTAAACAACCATGCATGGACAGCGCCTATTAGACGGAGGGAGTCTGGAAGCCGATCAGTTCCAGTCATTCCACCAGGAAGGAGGTACAAGGCTCGTGTTGCCTGTAGTTCAGCCATGCGTAGACGGTCAATAACGCGGTTCGATCGCGTCCGCATTGTTACTTTGTGCCAGGAAGGGCTCCCAACAAGGGAAGTGTCCAGACTCTGAGTGAACCAAAGCGATGTTGTTCGGACATGGAGGAGATACAGAGAGACAGGAACTGTCGATGACATGCCTCGCTCAGGCCAGCCAAGAACTACCGCTGCAGTGGGTGACCGCTACCCACGGATTATGGCTCGGGGGAACACTGACACCAACGCCGCCATGTTGAATAATGCTCTTCATGCAGCCACACACAGGACGTCGTGTTTCGACTCAAATATGCCCAATAGGCTGCATGATGCGCAACTTCACCCCAGACCACCATGGCGAGGTCCATCTTTGCAACGACGACACCATGCAGCACGGTACAGACGGGCCCAACAACGTGCTGAATGGACCTCTAAGGATTGGCATCACGTTCTCTTTACCGATAAGTGTTGGAAATAGCTTCAAAGAGGCAACCGTCGGAGACGTGTTTGGAGGCAACCCGGTCAGGGTGAATGCCTTAGACACACTGTCCAGCTAGTGCAGCAAGGTGGAGGTTCCCTGCTGTTTTGGGGTGGCATTATGTGGCGCCGACGTTCGCCGCTGGTGATCATGGAAGGCGCCGTATCGGCTGTACGATACGTGAATGCCATCCTCCGACCGATGGTGCAATCACATCGGCAGCAAATTGGCGAGGAATTCGTCTTCATGGACGACAATTCGCGCCCCATCGTGCACATCTTGTGAATGACCCTTCAGGATAACGACATCACTCGACGAGAGTGGCCAGCATGTTCTCCAGATATGAACCCTATCCCACATGCCTGGAAGAGATTGAAAAGGACTGTTTATGGACGACGTGATCCACCAACCACTCTGAAGGATCTACGCCGAAACGCGGTTGAGGAGTGGGACAATCTGGACCAACAGTGCCTTGATGAACTTGTGGATAGTATTCCACGACGAATACAGGCATGCATCAATACAAGAGGACGTTCTACTGGGTATTAGAGGTACCGGTATGTACAGCAATCTGGACCACTATCTCTGTATGGTAGCACAACATGCAATGTGTGGTTTTCATGAGCAATAAAAAGGGCGGAAATGATGTTTATGTTGATCTCTATTCAAATTTTCTGTACAGGTCCGGAACTCTCGGAACCGAGGTGATTTAAGACTTTTTTTGATGTGTGTATTTAAATGTTCACCCGTGGAAGCTGCAGACGGTGCATCAACTGAAGAAGAACCATTTCCAGCTGCGATTAGGATTCCATCAGCAAATTATGGGTTTCTGGATCAGTTTAGCATGTCCAGCGAGGCCAAATCTCATGTCAGAGGTAACGTGAATAAGCAGAACTATCGTTACCGAGCAGACAGCAGCCGTAATGAAATTCATCGGCGTCCTTTACTTGTCAGCAAGGTGACAGTATGGTGTAGATTTTCGTGACATGGGGTCATCTGACCCTACTTTTTCGAAAATGAAGAGATGATCACAGTGATTATAACTTCGGATCGGTATGTTGAGATATTGTAATCTTTTCTTGCACTACTTTGAACAATATTCAATTCACGGTATCCTATCTGAGATGCTGCAGCATTCAATGAGGAATCTCAAGAGAAGATTCGAACTATGCATACGTACTAGAAGACGCCATAATTTGTATAACTGTCTCTTATTTAACAAAACTGAATTCATCACAAACATCGAACATGCTCCTCCTCATATTGAAATACAACAAGAGAAAATCAAGCAGTCGAAGAAATTTAAATATCTTGGAGAAATAATTACACCTGAAGGTTCAGAAAATGCAGCTTTAGATAGTGGGTGTTCTAAACTAGAAGGTGCTTTTCATCTGTGCAAAGACTTATACAAAAGCAAAAGCCTGTCTTTAAACCTAAAACTTCGTCATCGTAACACCGTAATTAGACCGTCAGCTTTGTATGCATCAGAATGTTTAAACATGGGAAGAAAGGACCACTACGAAAACTTGAAATAAAAGACCGGAAAATTTTGAGGAAAATCCTTGGCCCTATCAAAGAAAACGGAGAATTCCGCCGAAGACACAACTGTGAATTATACGAACATACAGAAGACATTGTTACCAGCGTGAGGAGGCGGAGAATGATGTTTTTTGGTCATCTGGAAAGAATGAACCCGCAAAGACTTACTTACTCATGGCATACATTCATCAATTTCAAAAACAAAATCGTATTCTAAATGGGCAAGCCAAGTTAAAAAGGATTTACAGGAAGCTGAAATTTCATTTGATGACATTCAGGATCGAGAAGTTTTCAGAGAAAAAGTCAAAATTACTGAACACTTTATTTCGCTTACTACGCCAGTTCCACGTCCTGCCTGCAAATGGTCAAAAGAGAGAAAAGAACCACAGTCAGCCAAAATGAAAATCTACGGGCAAAAGAGGAAAATACAATCAGGGAAGAGATAAAATATCTGTCTCTTTGAAGGTACGGTGCAGTGGTGCGAATGTTGTTAACGAAACGTTTTTTGTTGAGTTTCTTTTAAAATATTTATTGAGTATTTGAAAACTTCCTGTTTCTTTGTGTCGCTCTGTACTTAAGTAGCCTTTGATTGTCTTTACTCTCATTGATGAATTGTCGGTTCTCGGTTTCTAGCTTTAGGAAATAAACGTAGCTATCCCAGCTTTTACCCGTACATCTTACATAACACCATTATAAATCATTATGTAACCATCCAGTTCTTTCGTACAATTAAGATTTTTCTTTGTTTGCTTGATAACGATTCAAAATGCTGGGACAGTGCTCTAGGGGAACTTACAAAATCGTCTTGTATGCCGTTTTGTTTGAAAATGCACCTCATTTTGTACCCAACGATTTAAATCTTCCATGCGCCTTCTCCGCTGCTGATTACGAGTGTTGATATAATTTGATAACAATGTGACCTATAGACATGTAAACGATGTGAGAGGCCCCACAAGTTTTGCACTAGGCTTGCAGTCGCAGACCGTCTCGTTCTTCCTTCCTGTGGGTAATTTCTTGCATTTACCAGCATTTATCGCCATAGAAACAGAGATCGCATTCGGAACACTAAATATAAATACCGCCTAAGAAGTTATACTTTTGCTTTAATCACCCATTGCCGATATTTTCATATAGACAACAACATCAGACTAAAATCTAATGTGAATACAGTGGAGACAGTAACTGTCATTGGTATAGTAAACTGGATAAAATATTAAAGGCGTCTTTTAACAGAAACTAGAGGTTGCCTCTACGTAATTAACTATAAACTACCACAAAGTAAGGAGCAAGCGAACGACACAACAGCAACAGAGCTGAACTGAGAAAGTAAAAGCATGAAAAACAACAAAGCGTAGCGTCATGGATGAATACCCTTAAGTTGGTCCAGTATTCCGTTTCGTGGTATTGGAAGTGCTCGCCGAAGTCTGAAAAAGCTGTACGAATCGAAAATATAGTCATTTGAAATGCTTAGTTTTGTATCTAAGTTCAGTGCATGAAAAATAAATGTTCTGAGAAACAACAGCGGAATAACTTTGGCATCTTCCGTAGATCGCATTGTATGTGGCCGCTAGGCAATATCTGGCTTATGGACTCTTCTCATTCTGCTGGTAACTGTTATTAAGCTTACAGGATGCCTCGCAACGGCGTAGTGAAAAAAATCTACATTTGAATGAGCAACAATTGCATTTTATTAGTTACCTATTTCAGGAATTCCGCAAATGAGAACATTACGCAAATATTTGCAATGTGGCGCAAATTTTATAAAACTATAACACACGGGACATTTAGGTCGAACAAGTTACCATAAGGGCAAGGCAAGAGACACGTCTTCACAGGTGCGTATCAGCAACCGGACGAGACACCGCACCTAGCGAGTTGGAGCAGTGGCTAACACACTGGACTCGTACTCGTGAGGACGACGGTTCAAACCCCCGTCCGGCCATTCTGATTTAGGGTTTCCGTGATTTCCTTAAAGCGCTTCAGGCATATGCCGGGATGGTTCCTTTGAAAGGGCGCGGCCGACTTCCTCCCATAATCCGATGAGACAGATAACGTCGCTGTTTGGTCTCCTCCCCCAAACATCCCAATCCCAACTAGACACCGCCCCCTCGCGACACTCTGTGGCACACCAGGACAGCATTTTTCTGTCAACTTTAAATTGAATTAGTAAATAATTAATAGCAACCAAAAACAATTCATGTGAGGACCGAGATCCTTACTAGCTGTGCGAACGAATGATGCGAGAAGAATAGAACAGGTGGAAGATTTGGAAGAGCAGAGTGAGCATGTGGCTGCTAGATCACGTGTAGATAATATTCCGCCTCAAATAACTAGCTGGAAAAGGAATAGCATATGGGGGAGTGTAGTGTCGGTGTCCATGTCTACTCTGTTCCACTTCCACGGTGCGTATCTTCCGGCCTATGTACATCAAATTATTTTAGAATCTCTGGCCTTTCGCAGTAGTAATCCATTTCTTACGGATCCTGCTGTCTGTGCTCCACAGTTTACAGCTGTTTATCCAAAATAATGTTGTGCCACATTCATCCGCAATGAAAACCTTTAGTATTGCCTACAGTGTCAATCGTTACTAATAATCTTCAGACAGAAGTATTTCAGTTACTGTATCTATATAGATACATACCTGTGCAGTCGGTGTTCAGACGTTGACAGAGATGTTTCCCAACGGTTTACATGTCTCCAGATGTTGGATACGTTGTACAATTATTGACATATGGGATCTTCACAGTAATGTTTAAATTCTGTGTATTGAGTTCTGTTGTCCAGTTCGTATTTTGACGCTGTGTCGGCTGGGATGGAATTCAAGTATGTATCCACACAGATACTGTAATTTGAAAATTTATTGTGGCTGACGATGATGGAACTAGTAGCAGTAATAAAAATTTTCACAGGAATTGACGGTGGTGCAACATGATTTTCGATTGTTCTAGTTTGTTTGCAATCTTATACGTGGGATGGAAAAGATTAAAACTTGAAATTTCCGCAAGATCTTGGCTATCTCATACGAAACGTGGCCAACATACGAAAGAAAACTGTGGATTTTGTGAGCGTCCTCCTCTCGGTATCCAATGGCTGCCGTTTTGCTTTAAGCAGATAGTTCCCGGTTTCGCTTACCACTTTTTTCGGTGGGCGAGCTTCCCGAATCGGAAACAGTGTGTGCTCTCTTCAGAAGTGTTTTAAGCATACACGTAGCTTATAAGTGGTGGTTACATCTTATGTCTGCAAATAAAAATCAGCTTGGGTGTGAGTGCTCTATAGGCCCAGCTTTACTCTGATCAGAACGTCCAGGAATGGCAAACAACCTGAGTTTTCTGTTTACGTGTTGAAGTGGATATTCTTACACACAAAGCTAAGACTCAGTAAAAACACCATCAATTTCTGTTCTCCATACCGCCACACTATGGAAGTGTCTTACCATCAAGATGTTTTTTCAAGTGTTGCTGATTTCAGGCCTGACTACACAAATCCTCTGTTAGTAAGTGACGACCGACTGCTATCCTGAAAAATTATCGAGAACTAACTACGAGCTATTGTGTATTGTACAACATGCCCACAATGCCTTACCGGTGCGCTTTATTTACAAACGGACACAAATGTTTTTCGACAAGAAATAATACCGAAATGAAATCCCGTAGGTGTATGCACGGTACCTCTTGACTCTGTTATAGACAAATACACTGCACAACAGGGTCAAAGGATTACTTTTTCTAAGCCCTGAAACTGTTTTCCATAGATACTCATATGTTTGAAATTTGGCTCAAAGGTGCCTACAACCTTCCTCTGCAATGGTGCAAAAGGGTGGCGTCTTGCGACGGTACTCAAGGGCTCGGCAACGCCTCAAACAGCGATGTGTTGACACATGCGAAGAGGAGCCCACAGCTCAGAAGTTCATATGGCATGTAGGGTGGCTTAATGATGTCACAGTGGCACTGAATTTCACCACAATTTTGCCCAACGCCACTGCGGACGCGTCACACGATGGAAAGGTCGTCACATCCCCTCTTGCATTTCACCCTTTCTTTTGACACCTGTACGGTGGAGGTCAGAACGGTGACACGCAGGGTTGAAACCACGCAGTTTTCTTATGGTTGGCAGAGGAAAATATTTCAGACACACCGTCTAGACAGAATCAACATCAAACGGCCACAGAATGTGGCATCAAGGGCCTAAATGAAACCACTTATTTCCTTGAGGGGTTGGTTCGTCCACGTTTCGCGGTCGAAAACGACAGTTCTCAGTGCGGTGAGCATCAGGGCGGTGTTCTTGACACGCCAAGTTCCTTAGGGCCAAATTGAGGAGCAAATCTCCAAGGTCATAGAACGTGTCAGTACATGAAATTACAACATAAAAGTAATAATAGATAAAAATGAAGTGTTTATGGACCCGAAAAAAGTCAAACCATAAGTTTAAGTAAACGCAATCAACAATGTAACACAGGATTCAGCTTAATTTTCAAGGAACTCCTCGACAGAATAGAAGGAGTGACCCATGAGGAAACTCTTCAGTTTCTATTTGAAAGCGCGTGGATTACTGCTAAGATTTTCGAATTCAAGTGGTAGCTTATTGAAAATGGATACGGCAGTATACTGCACACCTTTCTGCACATCAGTTAAGGAAGTCCGATCCAAATGCAGGTTTGATTTCTGCAGAGTATTAAGCGAGTGAAAGCTGCTTATTCTTTGAAATAAGCTAATATTGTTAACAAGAAAAGACAGTAAGGAATTTATATATTGAGAGCCCAATGTCAAAATACGCAGTCTCGTGAACAGGGGTCGACAAGAGGTTCGTGAACTTACACCACTTATTGCCCGAACCTCCCGTTTCTGAGCCAAAACTATCCTTTTAGAATGGGAAGAGTTACCCCGAAATACAATAGCATACGACATAAGCAAATGAAAATAAGCAAAGTAGACTAATTTTCGTATTGAAAGATCACTCACTTCAGATAGCGTTCGAATAGTAAAAACGGCAATATTAAGTCTTTGAAAAAGATCCTGAACGTGGGCTTTCCACGGCAGTTTAGTATCTATCTGAACACCTAGAAATCTGAACTGTTCAGTATCACTAATCATATGCCCATTCTGTGAAATTAAAACGTCAGATATTGTTGAATTTCTTGTTAGAAACTGTACAAATTGAGTCTTAATGTGATTTAGCGTTAGTTTATTTTCTACAACTATACTATCTGAAACCGAGCGACTGTTGCACACAATATCCTTTACTACCAAGCTATTGTCATCAGCAAACAGAAATCTTTTAGAGCTATGCGTAATACTGGAGGACATATCATTTATATAGATGAGGAACGGGTCCCAACACTCATCCCTTGGGCACCCCCCACTTTACCATACCCCACTAAGACCCCACTCAGACCCCACATCACAGCCATTCTCAACACTGTAAATAATGACCTTTTGCTGTCTGTTGCTAGAGTAAGAAGTGAAGCAATTGTGAGGTACTCTCCGTACTCTGTAATGGTCCAACTTCTGGAGCAATATTTTGTGATCAGCACAATCAGAGGCCTTAGTTCAATCAAAAAATATTCCTGGCGTTCGAAACCTTTTGTTTAAACCATCCACTACCTCACAGAGAAAGGAGAATATAGCATTCGTCGTGTGGCATTAATATTTGCCCCTGGCATCACTGCGTTTTGCTTCGACTCCGCCAATCGCCTCACTGAAATCAGTGGGGTCGAAGCGGCTCGCGTGACCGGCGCTACTAACAAGAGTTTCCGTGGCCTCAGCGGGCTTATTGCATTTGCGTTTTAAAAAGCAGAACGCACTGCTCTACTTTTTCCATCGTCCTATCCAACTGGTCTCAAACTTCGTCACGGAAAAATACTTTTTCTCGCTGGCTATTAGAAGACATTTGATACGTAGTTGACGTAACCTTCTCGGTTTATAAGAAAAGCCGTGCCCTCGTGTTTTTGTGTAGGCAGGCGACTCGCCTGAGAAGGTTGCTTCAGCGAAATTCGACGAGGAAACCTGCATTCCCATTCGGTACCCAAGTTGTGAATCTGGTGTTCAACCCTAAGTTTGGTTTGATGCTGATATCCTACCCTATCGCTTACAACTACTATCTTTATTTCAGTATAGCTCCTGCATCCCACATCTGCCCTATCTACTCACATGATACTTCCACCTACAGGTTCTAGAAAGGACTCATGTCGTGATATGCGACCAAATATTTTACCTCTTCGTTTCATTATCACTTTATTAGACGATTTTCTTGTTGTGTCGGAGCAGGATGTCGCGTTTCTAACGAGATCACACAAGTTGACCTTCAACAGCCTCCCGTGTCACCACATTTCGAAGGCCTCCGGTACTTTCAATCTGTCCTACATCTACATCTACCTCTACATTTATACTCCGCAAGCCACCCAACGGTGTGGGGCGGAGGGCACTTTACGTGCCACTGTCATTACCTTCCTTTCATGCTCCAGTCGCGTATGGTTCGCGGGAAGAACGACTGTCTGAAAGCCTCCGTGCGCGCTCTAATCTCTCTAATTTTACATTCGTGATCTCCTCGGGAGGTATAAGTAGGGGGAAGCAATATATTCGATACCTCATCCAGAAATGCACCCTCTCGAAACCTGACGAGCAAGCTACACCGCGATGCAGAGCGCCTCTCTTGCAGAGTCTGCCACTTGAGTTTGTTAAACATCTCCGTAACGCTACCACGGTTACCAAATAACCCTGTGACGAAACGCGCCGCTCTTCTTTGGATCTTCTCTATCACCTCCGTCAACCCGATCTGGTACGGATCCCACACTGATGAGCAATACTCAAGTATAGGTCGAACGAGTGTTTTGTAAGCCACCTCCTTTGTTGATGGACTACATTTTCTAAGGACTCTCCCAATGAATCTCAACCTGGTACCCGCCTTACCAACAATTAATTTTATAGCATCATTCCACTTCAAATCGCTCCCCACGCATGCTCCCAGATATTATACAGAAGTAACTGTCCATATTTTACACCCATACGGAATACTGTTCACGATTTTTTTCTTGGTTTCAGGGTTTAGATTTCCGGATGATAGGTGTTTCTGTTTATAAAAAGTTATTTTGCCTCTTTTAATTCTGTCTACTACGACTATTTCAGCAACATCTTCAAGAAAGTCTCCAGGTTCAACATATTCAACGGACCTTCCCTAACCCTTTACGACCCAACTAAAAAAATCGATTTGTGATAACCGAGTCCTGTTAAAAAAATTTAGATTGTTGTCGATACAAATGTACTCTGGTACTGTCTGCGTTATTTTTCTTACGTGTCCATAAGCTTTTCAACATTAATGCTCTGATTACTGAAATAATTTGAGGGGTGTGTTGGTAGTGGTTACGTTTTGTTTCAGTATTACTACAACGCTGAAATTCATAGCATTTGAGCAAAATAAAAGATTTAATTTAAAAATACGCAGTCCGTAAGTTTTGTATTCACCAGAACTTTAGTTTTATTCTTGTTAGTAGTTTTTTTATTTTTGTTTATAAAATCTGCTTTATTATCAAATATAAATATTAATTATAAATATTGAATAATATGTTTAATTTTTGTTACTTGTCGCAAAAAATTCAAGTTTTCGAAATAGTTTAAAATTGAAATGTGAAACATCAAACACAAAATAAAATAATTTTTTATGGTTAGAAAAGGAACAGTATTATTTATGTATACGATTTTTTAATTTAACACTACGACACTCCGCATGTCTGTATTCAATTTTATTTATTTTAATAGTTTTTCTTTTTAGGAAAAATTAAAATGATATAATTTTATTAAAAACTTGTGATTCAATATTTGTTAATTAAAGTTTCAATCTGATAATAAATGCAGAATTTATAATCGGAAACAGAAAGCTACTGGGCAATATCTGACCAAAGACCTCGTTAATTCAAGAGTTTTCTGCTAGGCATTTGTTTTAAACAAACACTATCTTGACACTAGGATTCGCCAGCCATCGATTCTTTGTATATGATGCAAATGTTTATACTTAACAGTGAGAGGAAATCTATTTTTTTTAACTGCCTCTTACTGGTTTAGGCAAACGATGTTGTGGCAATGACTTTCAAATTCTGTAAGAATGAGGAAGATCGAATCCGTAAGATTTCCTACTCCGACTTCTTGCATATCCATCAGTTGACTCCAAGTAAACTGTAAACAAGCAATGACTGACGTTAAGGGCTAATCGCATTTCCTTCATTGAAAGATGAAATAACTGCCATTGGCAACAATGTGTGGATTAATCTCGAAACATAGCCTTGATACAGATCTTCACTTTCAGCTACTTCCAGACTTTCGTAGAATAATATCCATCTTATATCCTCCTTTCAAGATACTGTCCATTCCACTCAGCTGCTCTTCCAAGTCCTTTGCTGTCTCTGAAAGAACTACAATGTCATCGGTGAACCTCAAAGTTTTTATTTCTTCTCCATGGATTTTAATACCTACCCCGAATTTTTCTTTTGTTTCCTTTAATGCTTCCTCAATATACAGATTGAATAACATCGGGGATAGGCTACAACCCTGTCGCACTCCCTTCCCAACCACTGCTTCCCTTTCATGCCCTTCGACTCTTATAACTGCCATCTGGTTTCTGCACAAATTGTAAATAGCCTTTCGCTCCCTGTATTTGACCCCTGCCACCTTCAGAATTTTAAAGAGAGTATTCCAGTCGACATTCACTCAAAACAGTTTATAAGTTACTAAAAGCAACATTATCAAGAAAGTAAATTCCAGAATCAGAATAAATGACCATCCTGTGAAAATAAAAGGAAGTATGTAGGGAATTTGGTATAAACATCGACGAAATGGATACTTTCATACACATGTAGAAATTCTCTGGCAGAGAGGCGTTAAAATGTTGAATAAAATGGCAACAACTGACCAAAGAAGTTTTCATGTGCAATAACAAGGTACCACAACGGAATCTTAATTGTTATTGTAGGCTATGGGTCGATTTTGTGGGCTATGGGTAGACTGTTTGGGCTCGTACAGACATATAGGTAAGGACAGTACAGGCTCATCGGCGAACATAGAGAAGGGTACTCCTGCGGCTGACAGGTGCGTATAGAATAACACCGTCTGGGGCGTTGGTGGTGACTCCAGGTTTGCTACCTCTAGGCCTAGCAGTAAGAAAGGGAGGTGCACAATACTGGCTCAAAAAGAGCGAATGTGATAAGGTAAAGGAGACGCTAGCCACAATAGCCACATCGAATAAGGAAATAAAGCCACGCATTGATAGAGAATGGTAAGAAATCTGGGACATGACAAAATAGCAAGAAGAATTTACAAGTTCCTTCCTAATACAAAAGAAAGACATACTTCCTTCCGGCCAAGATAGCTATAAACTACCAGTCCGGACATAGTCTATATCCCAGCTACTTACCGAAAATACAACAGACCACAAAAACTTGTGAAGTGGAGCAATTGGCTCCCCGGAACGCATCGTCTGGGAATGTGTAATTAGACAAGAGGATATGGTCCAGGACAGGAGCGCCTTTCGTATACCATGTACCTAACGCCTGAATTAGGTGAAACGCGTTATTGATAAATAAATAATAAATGTATCCCTGTAACCTAGACTCACTATTTTTTCTACAATGTGCCCATTCCACTTTACGATTACTGCTAGACACGTTACGATTGTTTCTGTTTCTTGTGAGTTTTCACCAATAGTCTAGTAGAACGGTAATTGATCTGTTCGCCTACTAACGCGCTGTACGTTACATTTATTTACATTCTGGGTCACTTACCAGTCCCTGCATCTATTATCAATCCTCCGCAGCTCTTTCTTCATTATGTATACTCCTATGACGTTAGCACCACAGCAGCATCGTCTGCAGAAACTGTCAAGGAACTAGATATTTATATACTGGTAACTGTAATGATCCTGTAAATTCCCATGCATCTGCCGACGTAACGATAGTTAGACAAAAATAAGTAGCTTTCAAGAGTGAGAATAGTACCGACAGTACCAAAGACTTTGTAAGAAAGCATTAGAGGATTTCTTAATGAGACAGGGGAAGTGAATACAACGTAAGATAAATTATAGCTTTTGAGAGATGAATAATGAAGAGGTCAGTAAAAGTCATTTGATAACATACTACATATTGAATTTAGCTGTCGAAAATACACTGTCTAGTCACATTAGCGTGACCACCTGTCAAAAGCCTGAATAACCACATTTTGCAGCGCAGACCTCTGCGAGACTTGCAGGAATAGAGTCAGCCAGGTTCTGGAAGGTGTAGAGATATGGTGACTCTAGCGCACGACTTGTTTGACGACGTGAGAGAAGAACAAACACGAGTCGACAGGAAAGAGATAGGGGATGCAGGATGAGAATCAAAAATTAAAAGAGCTATGGCCGTCTCAAGAGCAAATAAAGTACGAGTGGTAGGTAACATTCCATTGGAATTTCTGAAATCATTGGGCAAGTGGCAATAACACGACTATTCTCGTTGGTTTTCAGGATGCGTGAGACTGGCAGCGTACCATAAAAATTTCGGAAAAATATAATCTATATAATTCCTTAGATAGATAGGACAGATAAGTGCGAGAACTACCGCACAATGAGCTTAACAAAATGCCTCTGAGCACTATGGGACTCAACCGCTGTGGTCATCAGTCCCCTAGAACTTAGAACTACTTAAACCTAACTAACCTAAGGACATCACACACACCCACGCCCGAGGCAGGATTCGAACCTGCGACCGTAGCAGCAGCGCGGCTCCGGACTGGAGTGCCTAGAACCGCACGGCCACCGCGGCCGGCATGAGCTTAACAGCTCATGCATCAAAGTCCATGACGAGAATAACATATAGAATAATGAGAATTTAAAAAATAAATAAAGCTGTGGATCTATTAGACGACGATGAATTTGGAATTAGGAGAGGTAAAGGCACCAGACAGGCGGTTCTGACGTTGCTGTTGCTAATGGAAGCGAGACCGAAGAAAAATCAAGACATGTTCATACGACCTGTCGACCTACAAAAAGTGTGAGACAATGTTAAATGGTGCAAAATATTCGGAATTTTGAGAAAAATAGGGATAAGCTATAAGGAAACACGGGTTAATGTACAATTTGTACAAGAAGCAAGAGGGAACAACAATACCGGAAGCCCAAGATCGAAGTGCTCGAATAAGAAAGGGAGGTAATCTTTCGCCCCTACTGTTCAATCTACACATCGAAGAAGCTATGACGGAAATAAAAAGAAGCTTCAAGAATAGGATTCAAATTCAAGGTGAAAGGATATAAATGATAAGATTCCCTCTTGACATTACTATCCTCAGTGGAAGTGAAGAATTATAGGATCTGTAGAATAGAATGAACATTGTAATGAGTACAGAATATGCATTTATAGTAAATTCAAGGAAGACGAAAGCAACGAGAACTAGCAGAACAGCGAGGAACAACTCATCAGAATTTGTGAGCAGGAAGTAATCGAACTTAAGGAATTCTACTGCCTAGGCAGCAAAATAGCCCATGATGGACGGAGCAAGAAGTACATAAAAAGGGCATTCCTAGCGAAGGGATGTCTGCACGTATCAACAATAGAATGTACGTTTGGAGCACAGCATTGTATGTTAATGAAGCATGGACTGTGGAAAAACCGAAAAGAAGAGAATCGAAGGATTTGGGATGTGGTGCTATGGAAGAAGGTTGAAAGTTAGGTGGACCGATAAGGTAAGGGATGAGGAGGCTCTCCGCAGAATCGACGAAGAAAATAATATATGGAAAACACTGACAGGAAGGAGGGACAGGATGGTAGGACATCTGTTAAGACATCACGAAATAACTACCATGGTACTAGATGGAGCTGCAGAGGGTAACAACTGTAGAGGAAGACAGAGGTTAGAAAATATCCAGCAAATAATTGAGGACAAAGATTGCAAGCGCTACTCTAGAGGTTGGCACAGGAGAGGAATTCGTGGCGGACCGAGTCATATCAGTCATAAGACTGATGACTCGAAACCAAATACGGTGTCACACGGTACTAACAAATACATATCGTACCAAGAGGATCGAGTAAATATGCAGTTTCATCACAGTGTATATACAATGGCATGGTGCTTCTTGTCGGAAGATTAAAGTGGCACCCTGGAGACATTTTTGCTGGTGGCTCAGAAGTCCGATGCGAGAGCCGACTTGACGCCCACAAGCGAGGCAAATATGGGTCACTCCAGCAGGAGAGTTAGTTATTAGCTCATGTCTGCGCGATCGTTTTGCAGCTTAAGTGTTAAGCCATACTCGGTCGTGCATCTTGCTTCCATCTGCAGTCTGTTTCCTCCATTTGCTGCGATTATCATCGAGTTGCTCCCACTTATCACTGTCAATATTAAATGCGCACATATCACGCTTGACGCAATCCCTAAAGCGCAGTGAAGCCATTCCACGAGATCTCTTTGCTCCTGCTATTTCACTGAGTAATGTGCGCCGGGGCAGACGGGAGTGGTCCATACGATACAGATGTCGTAACCGAAGTTGCTTGACCGTGGCAGTGATACTTGTTGTTTCACAGTTTTCAGAGCCATATCGTTTGTCACATGATCCTTCCATGATGTTCCCAAGACGCTCCGTAAGCACCGCAGGTAAAAGGCGCTGAGCTTTCGTTCCTGTTTGGCATACAACGTCCAAGTCTCAGCTCCATACAGGAGAGTACTTAACACACATGATTGATACACAAGTGTTTTTGGCGACAATGTAAGATGTTTAATGTGCCATGCTCGTGTGCGGAACAAAGTGTTGGCAACCTTTCCTATTCGTGCATTTATCTCGTCATCCAGGGAGAGATCTTCTGTCATTATTGAACCAAGATAGTAGAATTTATCGACTACCTTCAACAAGGGGCCGTCCAGTTTGATGACAGGCGGATCTGTGTACCCTTGTGCCATGACAACCATCTTCTTTACATTTATAGACATGGAGAAGAGCTTGCATGCAGTAGAGAATTTATCAACAAGCTCATGCAGATCGTCTTGAGTATGTGCAACAAATGCAGCATCGTCAGCAAATAAAAGGCTATTTACAAGCAAGTCTTCTCGGAAGCGGTTGGATCTGATTATAGAAATGTTCTTGAGCTTCCAATCAGCTCCGGTATATAAGTGAATGCCCAGGTAAGTTTCACTAAAAGCAACTTTGAGGAGTGCTGAGAAAAAAATATTGAACAGAGTAGGAGCCAATACGCAGCCTTGACGAACCCCTCTTTTCCCAGCAAACGGGTCAGATGTGATTCCGTCGAAGACCACAGCACTTTCATATCTTCGTAAAAAGGCATGGTCGAGCTCTGGAGGGCACCCTATATTCAAAAGTACTGCACACAATCCTTCTCTGCTAACTGTGTCGAAAGCCTTGTTTAGGTCGACAAAAGGCAATGAGCAGAGGGGTTTTCTGCTCGCGGCAATTTTCCTGAATTTGCCGGAGTGTGAAGATCAACTGTAGATCGTTAGGGGCAAAACCTACATTGTTCCTCAGGAATTTCTGTAGAGATGTTGTCTTTGCCAGGGCACTTTCCACATTTAAGCTGTGCAATTGCTCTTTGAAGCTCATCCGTAGTAGGTGTGACACCCATGTCATTAAGGTGTCACCTGAGGAATTTCATTCATTGCTTTTGGACTAACGTTGATGGTATATGAGTAGAGGCTGGAGTAATGTTCTGCCTAACGGTGCAATTGACGATTTCGATCTGTGATGACTTTTCCATCTACTTCCTTTAGTGGCACGCTCTTCTTTGGAATGGGTCCAATAGTCCGTTTGATGCCCGGGTACACACCAACAATGTCGCCACCATTGGAACACTCCTGTACGCCAGTGCAAAGTTACTCCCAATAGAAGTTGATGAAGTTGCGGAGAGTGCGTTGAACGGCTGCCTTTGCTTTGCTTAGTTCCTTGCGTGTAGAACTGCATGGGTTTTTATGCCAGATGACAGTGGCCTGACGCCTAGCCTCAAGGAGAGGTTTCAGGACATTCTCGATGAACCAATCCTGGGATTTTGCATCCAGATTCCCGAGCACATTTCCAGCCGTTACGGTAAGAAGCGATTTAATCTTCTGCCAGTCTTCAGAAATAAGAGCGGCTGGGTACGAGGGATCCACCTCTTTTCGTATCTTTTCACTAAATACTTTTACTGCAGCAGTGTTTCTTGTCTGACAAAGAGTAATTTTTGTTTTGCAAGATGTTCTGTCAGTGTGAAACATTTTAGTCACGGAGCGCACTTTTGTCGCTACTAGTGCATGATTCGTGTCACACTCTGCGCTAAGGAAAGAACATGTATGAAGAAAGTAACGCAAATCTTTCCTTTTAGTTAGAATAAGATCTAATTGGTGCTATTGTTTTGTCCTGGGGTGCATCCAGGAAACCTTATGGTTCAGTTTCCCTTTAAAGTGTGTATTGGTGACACACAACTGATACTTTGCACAGAATTCAAGCAAGCGTAGACCATTTTCATTCATCTTTCCCACTCCGTGTTTACCTAGGCAGTCAGGCCAAGAGCAAAATCACTACCAATACGACCGATGAAATCACCAAGGATGCATAGACGCTCCCCGAAGTGCACTCCTCGTACCACATCAATGAGTTGTTCATAAAACTGATCCTTGGCATCTGCAGCTGAGGTAAGTGTTCGTGCATATACAGATATCAGCGTCAGTGGTCCACTATTTGTTGTGACACGCAGAGTCATAATGCGTTCTGAGATCCCAGTCGGATTTTCGGTACAACACAGCAAGTCGCTGCGGACAGCAAAACCGATTCTGTGCTGGCTGGGGCTAGAAACAGCTTTGCCCTTCCAGAAAGAAAGTGTAGTTTTTTCCCGTTTTGAGCCCTCTTCTGGTAGCCTGGTTTCATGCAGTGCTGTTATAGCGATATTGAGTCTCTAAGTCGATAGCAGCCGTTTTGAATAGCTCTTGTGAGCTTCCACAGGTGTCCGGCAAGCCTTGCAGCACAGTGCGGATGTCCTGTGTACCGATGCGTAATGAAATATCTTTACTTTTCATTTTTGTAGCAGTGGGTGGCCGGCCGGTGTGGCCGAGGGGCTCTAGGCGCTTCAGTCTGGAACCGCAGGACTGCTGCGGTCGCAGGTTCGAATCCTGTCTCGGGCATGGATGTGTGTGATGTCCTTAGGTTAGTTAGGTTTAAGTAGTTCTAAGTTCTAAGGGACTGATGACCTCAGGCGTTAAGTCCCATAGTGCTCAGAGCCATTTGAACCATTTTTGAGCAGCGGGTGTCGATATTACGGTCACGACTTCTAGCAGTGCTAGTGTTCCATACACCCACTGGAACAATCGGCACCAGAACAGTCCAGTAACTAAGTGAGAGGGGCTGCCCAGATTGAAGCGGGCGGTGACTGGCCTGTGGACCCATGATGGGCCCTTCCAGGCAACTGCGACCTCTGGCGCCGCTCCTACGCCCGTTAGAGCGAGCTTATAAACGGTAACTGCAGCTATCAGTGTTGTTTTTTTGTCATGGATGCAGTGTCCTCTCCGTGGATGCTACTGCGCCTTAGACGCAGATTTTAGGTGACGGCGAGCTTGCCCACTACTCGTGCCACCCTCTCGCCTAGCTGACTGGATCCACAGGATCGTAAATACGCGACTTGCGGAGTCAGGTTGGCTGCAGGCAATTGCCGCTCATTTCCGGTTAGACCGTACTTGCGCCTAACGGAAGTGCCCATTCCCGGTTTCAATTTGAGGTTGTCCCTCTCCTATACAGATGGCATGCCACTGCTAAAGAAGTCCGTATCTCCGAAGACAAGAGGTGGGAAACAGGATAGGATAAGAAGAAAGAAAAGGAAATGTGAGACACGCTTTGTCTCGCTCCTCTGCAGAGATCCGTAATGTGGTGTCACCACCAGACACAACACTTGCTAGGTTGTAGCCTTTAAATCGGCTGCGGTCCGCTAGTATACGTCGGACCCGCGTGTCGCCACTATCAGTGATTGCAGACCGAGCGCCGCCACACGGCAGGTCTAGAGAGACGTCCTAGCACTCGCCCCAGTTGTACAGCCGACTTTGCTAGCGATGGTTCACTGACAAATTGCGCTCTCATTTGCCGAGACGATAGTTAGCATAGCCTTCAGCTACGTCATTTGCTACGACCTAGCAAGGCGCCATTATCATTTGCTATTTATATTGTGATGCATGTACCGTCAGACCGATGTTCACCAATTATAGATTAAAGTTAAGTATTCCAGAAGCTACATACCTTTTGTGCTAGTCTCTATTCCTTTAACTGTTCCAGACCTCACGCCAGCCTGCGTGAGCTTAAACGCGTGCCTTCGGCTTCCTCTCCTAGTGGGTTGGCTGTCTTGCCAAGTCACAACACGTAAATACTCGTGAAAGTGCCACATACACTACTGGCCATTATAATTGCTACACCAAGAAGAAATGCAGATCATAAACTGGTATTCATTAGACAAATATATTATACTAGAACTGACATGTGACTACATTTTCACGCAATTTGAGTGCATAGATCCTGAGAAATCAGTACCCAGAACAACCACCTCCGGCCGTAATAGCGGCCTTGATACGCCTGGGCATTGAGTCAAACATTGCTTGGATGGCGTGTACAGGTACAGCTGCCCATGCAGCTTCAACACGATACCACAGTTCATCAGGAGTAGTGACTGGCGTATTGTGACGAGCCAGTTGCTCGGCCACCATTGACCAGATGTTTTCATTTGGTGAGAGATCTGGGGAATGTGCTGGCCAGGGCAGCAGCTGAACATTTTCCGTATCCAGAAACCCCCGTACAGGACCTGCAACACGCGGTCGCGCATTATCCTGCCGAAATGTAGGGTTTCGCAGGGATCGAATGAAGGGTAGAGCCACGTGTCGTAACACATCTAAAATGAAACTTCCACTGTTCAAAGTGCTGTCAATGCGAACAAGAGGTGACCAAGACGTGTAACCAACGGCACCCCATACCATCACGACGGGTGATATGCCAGTATGGCGATGACGAATACACGCTTCCAATGTGCGTTCACCGCGATGTCGCCAAACACGGATGCGACCAAATGGCTCTGAGCACTATGGACTTAACATCTATGGTCATCAGTCCCCTAGAACTTAGAACTACTTAAACCTAACTAACCTAAGGACAGCACACAACACCCAGTCATCACGAGGCAGAGAAAATCCCTGACCTCGCCGGGAATCGAACCCGGGCGTGGGAAGCGACAACGCCACCGCACGACCACGAGCTGCGGACACGGATGCGACCATCATGATGCTGTAAACAGAACCTGGATTCATCCGGAAAAATGACGTTTTGGCATTCGTGCACCCAGGTTCGTCGTTGAGTACACCATCGCAGACGCTCCTGTCTGTGATGCGGCGTCAAGGGTAACCGCAGCCATGGTCTCCGAGCTGATAGTCCATGCTGCTGCAAACGTCGTCGAATTGTTCGTCCAGATGGTTGTCGTCTTGCAAACGTCCCCATCTGTTGACTCAGGGATCGAGACGTGGCTGCACGATCCGTTACAGCCATGCGGATAACATGCCTGTCATATCGACTGCTCGTGATACGAGGCCGTTGGGATCCAGCACGGCGTTCCGTATTACCCTCCTGATCCCACCGATTCCATATTCTGCTAACAGACATTGGATCTCGACAAACGCGATCAGTAATGTCGCAATACGATAAACAGCAATCGCGATAGGCTACCTTTATCAAAGTCGCATTTCGCCTCCTTACACGAGGCATCACAACAACGTTTCACAAGGCAACGCCGGATAACTACTATTTGTGTATGAAAAATCGTTTGGAAACTCTCCTCATGTCAACACGTTGTAGGTGTCGTCAGCGGTGCCAACCTTGTGTGAATGCTCTGAAAAGCTAATCATTTGCATATCACAGCATCTTCTTCCTGTCGCTTAAATTTCGCGTCTGTAGCACGTCATCTTCGTGGTGTAGCAATTTTAATGGCGAGTAGTGTATATGCCGAAAATGTTAATTAAATTACTGTAAAAAGGAAGGTCTTGAGGTCCAGTAATTTGTTACAAACAAAAAATGATCAATGGCCAATAACTAACAAAGTCTTGCAGTATTTATTTTGTGGCCCTAAATGTCACACAGAAGCTATTTAATGAAGTTAGCCGTAAGACACAAGGAAAGACGTTGACATTACTAGTTTCCTTTAATGTTCGATAGCTGTGGACCCAAAACTCGCCACGCTAGGAGGCGTGTAGCGGCAACGGCCTGGTTGGCTACAACCATCGATCTGCCGCCTGCGACACCCGTACATACGCTACAGGCTCCGAAAGTGACGGTTCTGTTAAGGACATCATCCCAAGAGTACAGTCCCTTCTTAATTTTATGTCTACAGTCCTTAGTTGTGTTTTAAGATGAGTAGTACTGAGAAATATTTCTGCATAATGCCTTTAATGCAGGTGATGCCATTTCATATCGTTTCGACTGAATGAGAAAATTAATAAAATACAGCGAAAAATCATGTGATTTAACTCCAATTTATTCACGAGATGAGCGAATATGACAGGAATCCACAATAAGCGAAAATAATGTTTTCTGATACGTAAATGAACGTGAACTACTGAGGTCTGAACCGTATCTACATCTACACCTAAGTGATTACTCTGGTATTCACAATAAAGTGCCTGGCAGAGGGTTCAATGAACCACCTTCAAGCTGTCTCTCTATCGTTCCACTCTCGAACGGCGCGCGGGAAATACGAAAACATAAAATTTTTCAGTGCGAGCCCTGATTTCTCTTATTTTATCGTGATGATGGTGTCTCCCTAAGTAGGTGGGTGCCAACGGAATGTTTTCGCAATCGGAGGAGAAAACTGGTGATTGAACTTTCATGAGAAGATCCCGTAGCAAAGAAAAACGCCTTTGTTTTAATGTCTGCCACTCCAATTCACGTATCATGTCTATCTCCCCTATTTCGCGATAATACAAACCGAGCTGCCCTTTTTGCTATCATCCGTCAGTCCCACCTGATGCGGTTCCCACACCGCACAGCAACACTCCAGAATAGGGCGGACAAGCGTGGTGTAAGCAGTCTCTTTAGTAGACCTGTTGCACCTTCAAGTGTTCTGCCAATGAATCACAGTCTTTCGTTAGCTCTACCCACAACACTATCTATGTGATAGTTCCAATTTAGGTTATTTGCAATTGTAATCCATAAGTATTTAGTACAATTTACAGCATTCAGATTTGTGTGACTTATCGCGTAATCGAAATTTAGCTGATTTCTTTTAGTACTCATGTGAATAACTTCACACTTTTCTTTATTCAGGGTCAATTGTCACTGTTCGCACCACACAGATATCTCATCTAAATCATTTTGTAATTCGTTTTGGTCATCTGATTACTTTACAAGACGGCAAATGACAGCAAACAATCTAAGATGGCTACTCAGATTGTCTCCTATGTCGTTAATTTAGACCAGGAACAATAGAGGGCCTATAACACTTCCTTGGGGAACGCCGGATATTACTTCTGTTTTACTCGGTGACTTTCCGTCTATTATTACGAACTTTGACCTTTCTGGTAGGAAATCACGAATCCTGTCGCACAACTGAGGCGATATTCCATAGGCACGCAGTTTGCTTAGAAGACGCTTGTGAGTAACGGTGTCGAAAGCCTTCTGGAAATCTAAAAATATGGAATCAATTTGACATCCCCTGTCGATAGCACTCATTACTTCATGAGTATAAAGAGATAGTTGTGTTCCCCAAGAACGATATTTTCTGAATCTGCGCTATGTGTCAACAAATCGTTTTCTTCGAAGTACTTCATAATGTTCGAATACAGTATATGTTCCAAAATCCTACTGCAAATCGATGTTAGTTTTATGGGCCTGTAATTCAGCGAATTACTCCTACTTCCCTTTTTGGGTATTGGTATAAGTTGAGCAATTATCCAGTCTTTAGGTGCGGATCTTTCTGTGAGCGAGCGGTGGTGTATAACTGCTAAATATGGAGCTACTGTATCAGCATACTCTGAGGGAGTTTCATTTGTAGCTGAAAAGATATTTTTTGGCCTCGCTGTCAGTTTATTTCTTTTCATTTTCAAATCATCAGTAGCCATTGACCCGTTGGGGGGCCCACCATGAGAAAGAGCCACCGAACATTCAGAATAACGTTGAATTGTTACAGAAAAGTTCGAGTCGCGTAATGCGGAATTGTGAGGTTACAGGGCACTTTATTTGCTTGTTGGTTCAGGTGGAGTAGCCGATGTGTTGAAAAGAAGTAGAAACCATCCATTGCAGGTCTTTCTAAATTTCACTTCTGGAAAGCACCAAAGAAACATTATCAGCATTGTACGCAGTTCCAAAGGAAAAAATTAAATTTCGATCTGATTATTATCTAACTTCAAAGCTGCAGAGGTTGGCGAGATATGACAGTGGGAGGTTCAGCCACGCCTGACAAAAATCCTTGTGACTACATGCAAACGAGAAGTATGACATTAAGAATTGTGAAGTGTGCGTGTGGACAGCTTTGTGAAAATATCCGGTAAATAATCTAAACTAACGCTACATTGCTACAATGAACAGCTGTGGTGTATGATGCGAAGCTATGATGTTTGAAGACAGATCCATTGTCGCAAGGTGCAGGAGCGTAAGCTGTCGACTGGACATCACCTTAAATTTCAGTATCTGGGGAAAAGGTTAGAAGTATATCTTCAAAATACATGGTTCCATACAAGAAAATAAAATCTGAATCCAAATTAGACCACAAGGCGTCTAATGCCTTACATAGTTTATCACACTAGTCCCCAAGCCAAAATGAAATTAATTATGTTTAATGGGGACTTCAAAGTATTATCGAAGTATAATATTAGCTTAAATTAATTATTCGCTTTGATCGCTACATTTACTACATATTTTATACTTCATACCAACTAATATGCCTTTCATGGTTCAGAACTTGCCATTTTATACTCGTACAGTCGAGTTCTGTGAATAATAAACAAAAACATGTAACTGACGTACATTTTCTAAATTCTACTGCACTCTTAGGAAGTGTCTAAATAAAAATTTCTGTATCAAAGTTATACTCAAATGCAATATGTGTGTTCCAAAGTACCTAAAAATTGTAAAAATAACTAAAACACTATCAATAGATAGCTATAGTCACCTGTTGCATCCCTCTAATGAGAAAAATTGTTTGTGTTTCTTTTTTTTTTTTTTTTTTTTTTGGAAAGAGAGCTAAAACTATATTTAAGGAGGAAATTAAAAAACAAAGGTAATTCGCCGTAGAATATATAAGATTAACAATAAAATTAATATCAAAGTTTGGATTTTCACATAAAATAATGTGAAGGATTTATTATATCTAGCCTAAAGAATATGTAAAAAATTGGCTAATTAGGGAATGAAATCATACTCCAGACCAAGAAATTGGTTTTTACTGACTTATGCTGAGGAATCAGCTTAAGTTCCAGAAAGAATAAACTTTGTAGACCCTGTATGCAAATAAACTGAGAGCAGTACAGAACAAGATCGAATCATTTTGAGTATGGTGTGCACGCGCGTACACACACACTATATATATATATATATATAGTGAATATAAAAATACAGTCTATGAAGAAGTAGTTACTGGTTTGTTGTACGCATGCCAAGGATTGCCGGACAGTGTTATATTGCTAGAGGGAATGTAGCAAACAGAATACCTACATGAGGCAAGAAAGACTGCAGCTACTGAGAATATTAGATACAGTGGATGTATAGAACTTGCTGTATTTATAGGACTGAAATTAATGGAATCCAAAATAAAATTTATTGAAATAAAAATAATAATATACATGACAGACTTCATACTGATATATTCATACCATAAATATGGTCATTTTGATGCTGATTGGTATTTTGTACAATTTTTTATTAAAATTTATTTACTTGATAATCTGTTAAATTTATTTCACGTTTTGTGTTATTACTTGCATATACTCATCTGTTCCAAAAGGTGGTCGTGTATGAACACATACTACACTTCAGTTCTATTTCGCTGACGCGACCTACGTAATTTTTGATAGAGAGTTCCAGACTGACTTCACTACACTGAATAAATCTTACACAGTTTGCGAAACTTCCGTTGAGAATTGACATATCATTCATACTTTTCGCTAACTGAACCAAGCTTCCTCTGCGAGGTACTTTCTCTCTCACTTTCATTGCAATGGACAGGTGTACCTGCAAGGCTCGGTTCACACACTTGGTCACCCTCTTTATTGTTTACGGTAATAGCACCTACCTTTTGCGTTCCAACATTTGTCCTTTCCTTGAAAGCCTTCAGAGGATTTTAGTCACTTTACGCTTACCGATGATTATCCTTCAATAAAACAGAGACTTCAATGAACGGAATTCACTACGAATATTTTGAGAGTTACAAAAGAGTAAATAAACATGAAACACTCGCCAATCGAGCGACCGACATATATCTATCACAGGTTAGCCACAACACTTATTTTCTCTCACATCTCTAAAATGTATATGGTGAGCATGTAGATTCGTGAAAACAAATTTGACAGCAGTTTAACAGCGCCACAGTGTGTCATGCTCACGCAGAACATATTCAAATATATTTCAAAAACAGTTGTCTTCTGAACTGAATAAATAACATATCAATTGAAAGGCGAAAGTCTGCGGATTTTTAAAACCCAAAGAAGTGAAAATTGAACATTTCATGATTTTGAATCTTTCCGGAGCCCCTTAAATGCTTAAGACTTTTCACAGAAGAAATTCGGGGTCATTGCGTTTTTGTACACTCTCGTACGTAAGACAAATGCCGACATGGTTTCTAATATAAGGCCACAGTCGACTATTTGTCCTATCCTTGTCAAACTAGTAGACTCATGCTAAGTAAGTACAGCGAACGTAGTTTGTCCGGCCCCCTTGAGTCCGGCTACCTGACCCGTTTTTTTTTTTTCTTTTTTCTTTTTTTTGCACTAACTACCCAGTAGCTCATACTACAGCTGTAACGACAGCAACAATGCAAGACGGTAATCATTAATTTAAATGCAATTAAACACTAGATCCTGGCAAAATTTCATCTAAAAACCAGGCATTTAGCTGTACAATACTGTGTTGCCCCCGTTTGTTGACGGTGTAAAAAGACAACAAAAAGACAGAAGGTGACTGTTTCCGAGTATCAAAAGTTAAATCCACTATATGGATATAGGTAATGGAAAACTGTTGGAAAAAATTGCTGCTGAGTTCGTTGTTGAAGCGTTTATAAACATACCAAGATGCTCACAGATAAGTCTTAAGGACATGAATGACTGCTAAATGACAACGGTACGATTTATGACGAGGAAATTATCCCCGTTTGTTGGTCTGCACACAATGGCGATACACTTAACTTCGTTCGATCAGTACACAGACTCCCATATAAAAAAAAATGGTCAAATGGCTCTCAGCACTATGGGACTCAACTGCTGAGGTCATTAGTCCCCTAGAACTTAGAACTAGTTAAACCTAACTAACCTAAGGACATCACAAACATCCATGCCCGAGGCAGGATTCGAACCTGCGACCGTAGCTGTCTTGCGGTTCCAGACTGCAGCGCCTTTAACCGCACGGCCACTTCGGCCGGCACTCCCATATACAGGGCATATTAATAGGTATCTCTGGCGATACAAAAGCAACAGAAAGCGTTGGAAACAAATAAGTCGGCAGGTCCGGATGGAATACCAATTCGGTTTTACAGGAAGTACTCTACGGTATTGGTCCCTCACTTAGCTTGCAGTTATTACCAATATCTAGTCTAGCGACTGAAAAAAAGCGCATGTGACTCCTGTATGTCCTTCTTCTTCTTCTTCGGTTATCAACCCACAGGTTGGTTGGCAGCAGCACGCCATTCCGTTCTTTTGTCAACTTTCTTCTTCATATCTGCATAGGTCTGGCACCCGATGTCATTTATTACTTGTTGAATGTAGCTTAATCTAGGTCGTCCTCGGCGAGTTCTTCCTTCAATGATTCCTTCTAATATTCTCTTAATGAAGTTGTTATGCCGTAAAATGTGACCTATGAAGGTTATTCTTCTTTTCTGTATATTTCGCCAAAGAGATCTGTTTTCTTTCACTCTTCTGAGGACATCTTCGTTTGTAGCCTTGTCTCGCCAGCTGATTTTTTCCATTCTCCGGTAGCACCACATTTCGAATGCCTCTAATCTTCTCTTTTCTTCTTTTCCACTAGTCCAAGTTTCACATCCGTAAAGGGCTGTACTCCACACATAGGTTTTCATGACTCTCTTTCTTACGTCTAAACTAACATTTCTACTCGTCAGTAAGTTTCTTTTTCCATTGAATGCTATTTTGGCAAGTTGTATTCTGTTTTTAATGTCACTTTTGCTCCTTCCATCTGCTGTTATTTTGCTACCTAAGTAGTTAAATTCTGTAACCTGCCCTAGTTTCTCTCCCTTTATTGTTATTCGTATGGGTTCATTGTAGTTCAGGGCGCCACTCACCATCACTTTAGTCTTTTTCTTATTTATTTTCATTCCATACTGTTCTTTTAAGGTGTTTTCCATTTCATTGAGTGCGGCTTCTAAATCTTCTTTCCTTTCTGTAATTATGGCGATATCATCTGCATATCGCAACATATCTATTTTCATTCCGTTAAGTTTTATTCCTACTTCAATATTCTCTCTTATTTTGTCTATTGCTTCTTGGATATATGCGTTGAAAATTACTGGAGATAGTGGGCATCCCTGTCTCACTCCTTTCCTTATTCTTGCTGTTTCTTCTTTGTTTTCCTTCTTAACTAAGGCTGTTTCATTTTGGTATATTTTAAAGATTATCCTTCTATCATTATATTTCAGACCAGCCTTCTTCAGAATTCTAAACATTTCTGGCCATACAACATTGTCAAATGCCTTTTCGAGGTCTACGAAGGCTATAAATACTTGTTTGTTTTTGGAAATTTGTTTCTCAATTATTAGTCTTAAAGATAAGATTGCTTCCCTCGTCCCTACACCGCTTCTAAAACCGAATTGGTCTTCACTTAGAGTGCTATTCAATTGGTTTTCAACTCTTTTCAAAATTATTCTTATTAGAATTTTTGATGCGTGTGAAAGAAGACTGAGTGTTCGATGGTTTTCACAGTCCATAGTAGATGCTTTCTTAGGTATGGGGAATATGATGCATTTCTGATAGTCTTCAGGAACTTCACCTGTTTTGTATATTTTCTGTATGAGTTGCAGTAATGTAGCTTTCATTTTGTCTCCTGATTTCTTAATTAGTTCAGAAGGTATATCATCAACACCTGCCGCTTTCTTATCTGGTAGTTCTTTTAGTGCTTTTTCAAATTCATCTTTCAGAATTGTGTCCCCTAGTTCTTCTTTCTCTACTTCTTCGCTTAGTTCTATCATATTATCTGTTAGAGGGTCTCCTTGATATAGCTCTTCAATGTATTCTTGCCATCTCTTCAGCGTGTCATATCCAAATAGTACCTTGCCCTCTTTGTTCTTTATAGTTCCTGAAGATTTTACTTTCCGTTTAGCAAAGTTTTGTTTTATTGTTCTGTAGGCCAAGTCAGTTTTTCCTTTAACCATGTTTTCCTCCACCTCTTTACAAATGCTGTTGAGGTAATTTTCTTTTGCTTTCCTAGATTCTCTGTTTATTTGGTTTCTAAGCTTTCTATATTTGTTTTCGCTTTGCTCGTCAGAGGCGTTTTTGTATAGTCTTCTTTCTTCCATTAGACAAATTATTTCAGGTGTTATCCACTCTTTCCTGTTTACAGGTTTGGCTTTCCCAATAAATTCTTCTGCTGCTTTATGTATGCCTTCTTTGATTTGTTTCCACTCCTCGTTAGTACTCCCGGGAATAATGTTTGATGCCATCTCATCAGTTTTCCGTGCATAAGGGATCACTAGTTCTTCAGACTTTAGGTTATCTCTGTTCCATACTTTGTTCGTTTTTCTCTCTAATCGCTTGAGTTTGAGTAAGCATTTCATCATTACAAGGTTGTGATCACTATTAATATCCGCAGACGGGTAGCTTCTGCAATCCTTGATTTGGTTTTTAAAACGCGATTTTACTAATATATAGTCGATTTGGTGTCTTCTAGTATCTCCTGGGGCTTTCCACGTGTACCTTCTTCTTTTATGGTGGTTGAAAAGGGAGTTCGCTATGACCAACTTGTTTTTGGCACAAAATTCAATTAGCCGGCTTCCTCTTTCGTTTCTATCTCCTAGACCATATTTCCCTACAATTCCGTCAACTTTCTCTTCTCCAACACTAGCATTCCAATCTCCCATTATAATTAAGTTCTCTTCACCTTTAACATAATTGTATGTAAGGTAGGTAAAAGAAGGAACCCGCAAAAAAAAAAAAAAAAAAAAAAAAAAAAACAGACTAATATCATTAACATCCGTTTGCTGCATAATTCCGTAACATATTCTCATTTCGAGCATAATAAATTTCCTTGGGACGGAAAAGCTTCTGTCAACAAGTCAGCATGGATTCAGAAACTCAACTTGCCCTTTTCTCACATGGCATCCTGCGAACCATGGATGGAGCGCAACAGGAGGATTCGATATTCCTAGATTTCCAGAAAGAGTTGACACGGTGTCCCACAGCATACTGTTAACGAAGAACCCAGGATACGGAATAGTTACCCGGATGTATGAGTTACTTGAAGACATCTTAAGTAATAGAAGCCATAACGTTGTCCTCGACGGCGAGTATTTATCACAGATACGAGTAGCGTGTGGAGTGCAAGTAAGAGTGACCGGACCACTCGCATTCTCTACACAAATAAATGTTCAGAGAGACGGAATGAGCAACAATCTGCGGCAGTCTGCTGATGATGCTGTGGTGTATTGGATGGTATCGTCGTTGGGTATAGGAGGATACAAGATGACTTAGACAAAATTTCTGCCGACCGAAGTGGCCGAGCGGTTCTAGGCGCTACAGTCTGGAACCGCGCGATCGCTACGGTCGCAGGTTCGAATCCTGCCTCGGGCATGGATGTGTGTGATGTCCTTAGGTTAGTTAGGTTTAAGTAGTTCTAAGTTCTAGGGGACTGATGACCACTGCAGTTAAGTCCCATAGTGCTCAGAGCCATTTGAACCATTTGAACAAAATTTCTAATTGGTGTGATGAAACACATCTTGTCCTAAAAGTAGATACATGTAAGTTAATACAGGTGAGTAGGGCTACCAATCTCATAATATTCGAACACAGCATTAAAAGTGTGTTGCTTGACACTGTTACGTCGATTAAATATCTAGGTGTTACACTGAAAAGATATATAAAGATATAAGATGAACATCAACAAAAGCAAAACGAGGATAATGGAATGTAGTCGAATTAAATCGGGTGATGCTGAGGGTATTAGATTAGGAAAAAGAACGCTTAAAGTAGTAAATGCGTTTTGCTATTTGGGGAGCAAAATAACTGCTGCTGGTCGAAGTAGAGAAGATATAAAATGTAGACTGGCTATGGCAAGGAAGGCGTTTCTGAAGAAGAGATATTTGTTAACATCGGGTATAGATTTAGGTGTCAGGAAGTCTTTTCTGAAGGTATTTGTATGGAGTGTAGCTATGTATGGAAGTGAAATGTGGACAATAAATAGGTTAGATAAAAAGAGAATATAAGCTTTCGAAATGTGGTGCTACAGAACAACGCTGAAAATTAGATGGGTAGATCACATAACTAATGAGGAGGTATTGAATAGAATTGGAGAGAAGAGAAATTTGTGGCACAACTTTACTAGAAGAAGGGATCGGTTGGTAGGACATACTCTGAGGCATCAAGAGATCACCAATTTAGTATTGGAGGGCAGCGTGGAGGGAAAGAATTGTAGAGGGAGACCAAGAGATGATTATACAAAGCAGATTCAGAAGGATGTTGGTTGCAGTAGGTACTGGGAGATGAAGAAGCTTGCACAGGATAGAGTAGCATGGAGAGCTGCATCAAACCAGTCTCTGGACTGAAGACCACAACAACAACAATGCTGAAAAGCGGAAAGAAATGGAGCGAGCATTATAGTAGCGAAAACAAGTGATCGACTTCGTTTTACTGGGTGAATTTTAGGGAAGTGTGGTTCATCTGGAAAGGAGACCGCGTATGAAACACTAGTGTGCCCCATTCCAGCGTGATGGTTGAGTGTTTGGGATCTCCAGCGTGCAGGCTTCAAGGAAGACATCGGAGCTGCTAGTTTGGCTACTGGTAGGTTTGATCAGCACGCGAGTATTACGGAGATCTTCCGTGTGCTCAGATGGAAATCGCCGTAGGGAAGACGACATTCTTTTCACGAAAGAGCACTGCGAGAATTTTGAGAACAGAAATTTGCGGCAGACTGTGGAACTATACTGCTGCTGCCAACGAAAATTCTGGTTAACAACTGTGAAGGCAGGGTAAGAGAAATTAGTTCTCGTGCGGAAGCATATAGATAGTCGTTTTTCCCTGGCTCCATTTGCGAGTGGAACACAAAAGGAAACGACTGTTAGTGACACAAGGTACCCTCCACCATACACCACACGTTGGCTTTAGGAGTGTGTTTTTGTATTGTTAAATAAGTATTTTATTGGTAAGCAGTACTGCCCGGTTCAGAGCGTTCGCTCATTTTCAAGTGCACAAAGGCATGAGACATACACATATGTATTTGAATCAGTCGGCACCCGGAAGACGGCGACTTTGTAAAAGTGAACAGTGGATGAATAAAACTACTGCTACTTTTACATTATCAATGGCCAGTTACCCACAATGACATCTCCATCACTGGCTGCAATTTTTTCTGGAGGATGAATAAGAATGCCTCCATTCGTAGGAGGAACGCTGACCATGAAGTTTCACCATAGGCAAACTTCTGACTCCATTCGTGGCCCCGGAGCTGTGGTAAACACGCTGCACCATAATACATCTTCGTTCGGTGATTAACTTGAACCTCCCTCACAAGTTTCTCAAGCAGAATCCGGACAACAGAGCGGTTTTTTAGCCTGTTACTGATTTATTTACACCCTCTTATTCTGCCGACGTTTCTGCTTCTGCACGGCGCTTCCACCTAGTCCACATCCAGTGCATTACCATAACTAAACCTAAGTCTAATAACACCACTCTTCACTTCTGTAGTACACAGATGCACTTCTTGTTTGACACGCCGTCGTGGGAATTGGAGTGCAGCTGAGGAGGCACATGTTCGCCTGTATTTTGCTTGGTATTAAGAAATTTGGGCTACAATTAATCTCCGCATTTACTTACTTAACGTCAGGGATTATAGCACGTTTAAAATTTTTATAATATGAAACAATAATTTACCCGTATCGCATTTGCCTTCAGCAGGTCAGCTACGACAATAGCTTCATCCACTCTTCATCTTGATTGGTTGAACCTAGGGCCGCTGATAGACTATTCGTATATCGATGTGTCGATATTTTTTCCAAAAAATATATATATCGGCGATATATTTTCCCCCGATACATTGATAAATCGATATAGAAATGGCAATGTAGAAAACCGATACTTTTGATTTATAATGAAATTGTTCTTTTGGAATTGTAGTGGAACATAATTTTACTTTCACTGTGTGAAGGAGTCTTACTACGTTTTGAGCTCCCATCACGTCCAGTCTCCCTCTTTGACTATGTGGAGCAAATATATGTGGCACAAAGAAGTCCGATTGCATTGGAGGGAGACGGTGTGAATGGAATAACAAGATTTTCGTCGTGGAGATACAGCACACCAAAAACAATTTTTATCGCAACTAGTGTGCATCGGCATTCTTCAAAACCAGTTTCTGAAGAAGTTGACCATAATCTAAATGACAAGATTGGTTTTTTGGTGTGGGCGGAGACGCGTGAAGGGAAATGTTGACGTAATCGGCGGTACACACTACCGACAGAAAGTGCAACGTTTAGATTCGCCATGCAGTTTTGACACTACAACTGCTAGGCCGCTGAGTCCAGCGGAAATGAAAAACGACACGAAAACCGATATGAAGTGTTCCAGACAAATCCGATATGTAACAAAACCGAATGACGGAGCCTATATTTTTATAGGGCGGTACTTCGATATTTTCTGTCGCTACATTTCTTCGATGTATCGACTACTGGTCATGATATCTTTCTCAAATATCGATATATCCGATACTCGATATTATTAAAAATATTAACAGTCCGCAAGCACTACCTCTCCTTATGGTCAAATGAGATGATCACGATGCTATTGAGAACATCTGCAAGAGTGACGGAACTCGAGTCACGTAATAAAGGTAAGTTTTTTAGTACATACTGTATGTCTGTTAGGTTCATTTTGGAGTATTGCGATGAAATGGTTCAAAAGTGGTTCAAATGGCTCTGAGAACTATGGGACTTAACATCTATGGTCATCAGTCCCCTAGAACTTAGAACTACTTAAACCTAACTAACCTAAGGACATCACACAACACCCAGTCATCACGAGGCAGAGAAAAACCCTGACCCCGCCGGGAATCGAACCCGGGAACTCGGGCGCGGGAAGCGAGAGCGATGAAATGGTCACAATTTCAGCAGCCATGTATAATTGCTCACAACATGCGAGATCCGTACGGAAGGGCTTCAAAGTTGCACAGGTTACACCAAGTTAAAAAAAGTAATTAAACGAATAATGATTTTAACAGTATTTCGAAAGTTTTAAAGTGTTCCAACATTAATAAAAACCTCGAAGAAAACTACCTATAGGCAAACCACCAGCGCGGATTCAGAGTCTTGTGAAACTCAAGAAGTAATGAGTATTAGGACAAAGGATTTCAGTCTGATTCCACATTTCAAAGTTTCCAGAAGGCTTTTGCACTCTTCCTTCCAAGCGGCTTCTATCCACACTCTGTGCTTATGGAGTCCTGTCTTAACTGTTCTTCTGGATTCACGAATTCCCGTTACGAAGATCGTAGTTCGTGGTAACTGACGGATAGTCGTCTTGTGTAACCGAAGTAATATCTCTGTTTCCCAGCGATGAGTTATGGAATATCTGCGGTTCTTAATATATATATAAGATCTAGGAGACAATGGGAGCAGCACTCTTAGATTGTTTGCAGACGATGCTGTCGTTTCCCGTCTAGGAAAGTCATGTTTATCGATTCTTCGATTAGTCCTTGATAGAATAATTTCCAAAGCTACGATTCAAAATCAAACATACTGCTTTTTTCTTCTACTAATATTTGTTTATTTCGAAACGGATCTTAATGGTCGCGATTAGCTTTGTCACTTTGTATCACCATGTGTAGCTCAGAAATGTAGGGTAGCACAGAAGAACTGGAAACCATTTCGAGGAAATATAAGAATCCAACCAATTCAAATTTCAGGTTGGACAATCAACACTTGTGAAAAAGATAGACTTAGACCTCCGCCGAAAGCTCGTGTTTAACAGTATTTTTGTTGGTCCTATCTGCAATCCAAGGTGTGTCACCTTTATGCTGAGTAGCAACCTATCCTTTCCACAACTGAATATAAAAGTCGTGTGACTACCATATAAAGTGGAACTGGTTGACACCAAAATATTTTTAGTAATGGATGGGTTGCCTGTGATATCGCAGTAACTCCATGCACACGATTATCGCCTTATGGGCCTGTATGCAAACCAAAATTTTGCTGGGTTTTTAACAAATTGGAGATGTGTGACTGCCTAATATCAAACCACGACTTCAGGTGCACGAAGACTATCAATGGAACAATAATATAATTATGAATTATTAACAATGATAAGACAGTTGGAACAGACTGTTTAACGAAGGTCAGTTCCAATTATGTTAAAAGATATATGACAAATTTATGTGTTATATCAAAAGCCCAGGAGTCAACAGAGATATTGGTAACCGTCGTACCGATATTATAAAGTGACTCTATATTTGCCTATAATAAACGTTTACATTTCCCCTGCGAAAAGAAGATGGTGCTACTAGACTGGAAACTACAATTTATGACTACAGAATGGGTAGTATGTTTGACCCAATGAAAGGCTTGCTAAGTGTATTAAATGCTAACAACACTCTGACGGCTTAAGAACAGCTTCCGTGATGTGTTTCACTATATTTTACAATTTGTCTACTTGGACTTTGGATATTCTACGAATATACGAAAGTTGATTGGTGTACACGTAAAATTTACAGACGCTGAGGACTGAGAAAAAATTATAAACTGTGTTCTGTCTGCTCCAAGCGCTAACAGAAAGCACTGATACTCAAATCGTTATAGGCACTGAAAGCTGGATAAACCAGGAGATAAGCTCAGCCGAAATTTTTGCGAGGAATCTAACGGTGTTCCGGAGTTAGTATGGGCAGAGTTCATTGTTGGCAATCGGAACAAAATAATAATTGGATCCCTTTACCGACTTCCCAATTCAGGTGATACAGTTGCTGAAAAGTTCAAAGAAAACTTAAGTTTCATTTCAAACACGTACTCTACTCACACAATTGCAGTTGGTGTTGATTAATTTATCCTCGAAATGTATGATTCCGGAGGTACGCATAAAACATAATCCAAAATTGTGCTAAACGCATTCTCTGAAAATTATTTCTAGCAGTTAGTCCATGAGCCAACGCGAATAATAAACGGTTGTGAAAACACCCTTGACCTCTTAGCAACAAATAAACCTGAGTTAATAACGAGCATCAAAGCGGACACAGGGATTAGTGAACACAGGGTTGTCGCAGCGAGATTGAAAATTGTAACCCCCAAATTCTCCACAACTACACGAAAAATATACCTATTCAGAAAAGCAGAATTCACTTGATGCCTTACTGAGAGACAATCACCACTCCTTCCAAATCAACGTAAGTGTAGACCAGATGTGGCATGAATTCAAAGAAATAGTATCGGCAGCATTTGGGAGATTTGTACCAAATAAATTAACAAACGACGGAGATGATTCTCCTTGGCACACAAAACGAGTCAGAACACTGTTGCAGAAACAACGAAAAAACATGCCAAATTTAAACAGACGCAAAATCTCAATGATTGGCGATCTTTTACACAAGCTCGAAGTTTAGCGCGGACTTCAATGCGAGATGTTAGTAATAGTTTCCACAACGAAACTTTGTGTCGAAACCTGGCAGAAAATGCGAAGAAACACTGGTCGTATGTGAAGTATCTTAGCGGAAAGAAACAATCAATACCTCCTCTGCGCGATAGCAATGGAGATACTATCGAAGACAGTGCTGCCAAAGCAGAGTTACTAAACACAGCCTTCCGAAATGACTTCACAAAAGAAGACGAATGAGATATTCCAGAATTTGATCCAAGAACAACTGCCAACATGAGTAACTTAGAAGTAGATATCCTCGGAGTAGTGTAGCAATTAAATCAATCAAGAAAAGCAATCGAGAAAAGTAGGTCTTCTGGTCCATACTGTATACCAATTAGGTTCCTTTCAGAGTATGCTGATGGAATAGCTACATACTTAAAAATCATTTACAACCGTTCGCTCGACGAAAAATCGTTACCCAAAGACTGGAAAGTAGCACAGGTCACACCAATATTCAAGAAAGGCAGTAGGAGTAATCTCCTAAATTAGAGACCCATGTCATGAACGTCGATATGCAGCAGTATTTTGGAACATATATTGTTCGAACATTATGATTTACCCCAAAGAAAACGGTCTATTGACACACAGCCAATACGGATTTAGAAAACATCGTTCTTGTAAAATACTAGCTCTTAACTCGCATGAAGTGTTGAGTGCTATTGACGTGGGATTTCAAACTGACACCGTATTTTTGGAATTCTAGAAGGCTGTTGACACTGTACCATATAAGCGGATTGCAGTGAAATACCGTATCAGTTCTGTGACTCGATTCGTGATTTCCTGTCAGAGAAGTCACAGTTCGTAGTAACTGACGGAAAGTCTTCGAGTAAGACAGAAGTGATTTCTGGCGTTTCCCAAGGTAATGTCATAGGCCCTTTTCTGTTTCTTATCTATATAAACGATTTGGTAGACAGTCTGAGCAGCCGTCTTAGGATGTCTGCAGATGACGCTTTCGTTTATCGTCCACTAAAGTCGTCAGAAGACCAAAACAAATTGCAAAACGGCTTAGAAAACATATCTATATAGTGCGAAAATTGGCAATTGACCCTAAATAACGAAAAGTGTGAGAGAACGTCTCTAAACATGCTGCAAGCTCGAATTATACCTTGCAGCTTCTCTCCTATCTCTGGTGACAGACTTCTGTAGAAAAACAAGTCCAACACAGGAGAAGCGAGAAGGTTACTTCCGGAGATCACAAAACCAGAAGCATACGAAGTATAATTGACACACAGCAGTTTTTTGTGAGTTATCGTGTAACTGATAGAACTTACAACGAGTCTGAAAACTGTTACATTTATCAGAGCGAACTACCACACAAAACTCGACTAACTCGTTTAGTTCGCCACCTACCAAAGTCCAGTAAATGACCGGAATAAACCTCTGGTCCAAAGGCGCCATGGCTTTTCTACTGCCTTGAATGAATGCCTTTTGCCTGTAATGATACAGGACACCTTATAATGGAATAACTTAAAATTATCGAAGGCGTTTTATTTAGCTGCCGACAGCCTGTTTTAGAGCGTCGAAAGTGTAGTCAAAACATTTCAAAGAAAAACAGAGGAATAATGCTTTTGCATTAGATACTGTTTTAACGTTTCTTTTTTCATTATCGCAATAGCCAGCTAATGACCATATGCCGTTGTTAAATTCCTTCATATACTGAAACTTTCATATACTGAAAGTTTCATATCAGCGCACACTCCGCTGCAGAGTGAAAATCTCATTCTGGAAACATCCCCCAGGCTGTGGCTAAGCCATGTCTCCGCAATATCCTTTCTTTCAGGAGTGCTAGTTCTGCAAGGTTCGCAGGAGAGCTTCTGTAAAGTTTGGAAGGTAGGAGACGAGGTACTGGCAGAAGTAAAGCTGTGAGTACCGGGCGTGAGTCGTGCTTCGGTAGCTCAGATGGTAGAGCACTTGCCCGCGAAAGGCAAAGGTCCCGAGTTCGAGTCTCGGTCGGGCACACAGTTTTAATCTGCCAGGAAGTTTCATATCAGCGCACACTCCGCTGCAGAGTGAAAATCTCATTCTGGAAACATCCCCCAGGCTGTGGCTAAGCCATGTCTCCGCAATATCCTTTCTTTCAGGAGTGCTAGTTCTGCAAGGTTCGCAGGAGAGCTTCTGTAAAGTTTGGAAGGTAGGAGACGAGGTACTGGCAGAAGTAAAGCTGTGAGTACCGGGCGTGAGTCGTGCTTCGGTAGCTCAGATGGTAGAGCACTTGCCCGCGAAAGGCAAAGGTCCCGAGTTCGAGTCTCGGTCGGGCACACAGTTTTAATCTGCCAGGAAGTTTCATATCAGCGCACACTCCGCTGCAGAGTGAAAATCTCATTCTGGAAACATCCCCCAGGCTGTGGCTAAGCCATGTCTCCGCAATATCCTTTCTTTCAGGAGTGCTAGTTCTGCAAGGTTCGCAGGAGAGCTTCTGTAAAGTTTGGAAGGTAGGAGACGAGGTACTGGCAGAAGTAAAGCTGTGAGTACCGGGCGTGAGTCGTGCTTCGGTAGCTCAGATGGTAGAGCACTTGCCCGCGAAAGGCAAAGGTCCCGAGTTCGAGTCTCGGTCGGGCACACAGTTTCAATCTGCCAGGAAGTTTCATATCAGCGCACACTCCGCTGCAGAGTGAAAATCTCATTCTGGGTCCTTCATATACTATTTTCTTTTTACAGAAGACTCAGTCATCTTTTCACTATGTTATGTTCTTATTTCTTCAGAGTCCTTCATACCTGTTCTATTAGCACTTCTATCTTGGAGTACTGATAATTTTAACACTTCTCGTCTGGGAACATTTTTTCCTTCAGTTTCTTTCTTATGCTTTGTATTTCCACATTTTTTTTTCTATTTCTCGTATCTAACTTTTTATTAATCTCGTGTCCCAGACGTACCTGAGGATCAGGTATTTTTCTTTTTATTTCTGTTATTTTTTATGTTTTGCTGTAATTCATCATTAGTTTTTAATTTCCAGGCTGTGAATTTCTTACTGAATAAAAATTTTGTTCGCAATTTTCTTTCCAGTACTTCTAATTCGTCTAAATTATAATCCAATGCTGAGCTTTCACTTATGCAGAGGAATTCTGGTTTCACTGCAGTGCTATTTTTATATTTCTCGATTTACAAAAATTTTATTACAAATTTTCTTTTTTATTCCTTATGCTTTCTTCATTTTGCATATATTTTACCCAAACAAATTTTTCTATCCGATTGTCTTGAAACGTAAATCTTAACCTTTTCTATTTTACCAGTACCCGTTACTAAAAATTCTGTTGCATATTTTATGTCAGTATAGAAATAGGCTCTTTTTGACGATACATAAACCTTGGCTATCGTGTCTTTGTTCCTATAGAATGACTTGTATTTCCCCATCTGCTACATATTATTCAGATAGTACTCCAAGATCACCCACAAGCTTCGTTGAGTTTACTTCGATAGCTTTTTGGTGATACGCTAAGTTATTACAATTTTTTTATCCAAGATATTCAACAGGGCTATATGTGATATTTCGAGTTCTTTCAATTTTTTCTTCTTCTTTCGATTTCGGCCATCTTTGGACCACGTTCAACAATTCACTTGCCCGGCTTTTTGATCTTTTTTTCTCTCTTCCCAATATTTCCTCATCATTTTCGAGTGGTTCCTCCTCCGCTCTTCCGACCATTTCCTGTTATTATTCTTTAGTTTCGTTTCTTCTGGAAAACACTTAATTTCGTTCACTATTTGTCTAAACTTTTCCCTGTCCCTGATTGACTCACGGGTGACATTAAAATAGGCCAAATCCTTTTTCACCATCTGTATCCATTTATTGTTGGTTTTTTCGTTCCTGTTACTATGTTCAAACACTTTTCTTGTTAGTCTGTTTCCATCCATCCTCGACAGGTGACCATAAAACGTTAGTCTGCGTTTACGCATTGCCTCACTCACTTTCTCAATAGTTTTGTATATTTCCTTATTACTCTTTAGCTTGTACTCTTCTCCAATCTTTCTCGGTCCTAATATTTTTCTCAAAATTTTCCTTTCTTTCTTTTCCATGTTTTCTATTTCCCCCTTTTTGTTAAGAGTTAGGCACTCCGATGCATACAGGCATTCTGGTCTAATGACAGTTTTATAATGTCTTAATTTAGCTTGAATCGAAATGTTTTTTTTGTTATATATGTCTTTGGTTTTTTGAAAAGCAAATTCCATTTTCCTTGCTCTCGCCTGGTTTGCACTCTTGTCTAAACCATTCACTTGAATTATTTCACCTAAATACTTAAATTTTTCTACTCTCTTAATATTGCCGTATTTAGTAATAAGATTTTTCTTGTTATTTCTATGATTAGACATATACACGGTTTTTTCAAATGAAATCTGCAGTCCAGCTCTGGCCGAAACTTCTTGTAGTTTCTCCAGGTAGTTCTGAGCTATTTCTTCGTTTTCTGTAACTATTGCCAGATCGTCTGCAAAAGCTAAACAGTCCACTTCTATTTTTTCTTTTTTTGTTCCAATTCTGATGTCATTCTTGGTGCCTTTGAGTTCTTCTTTCCATATTCTCAATATCTTTTCCAGTACGCAGTTGAAGAGGATTGGGGATAAACCATCACCTTGTCTAACACCTGTTTTAATTTCGAACTTCCTTGAAATTTCACCGATAAATTTAACTTTGGCCTTACTGTTTGTTAGCGTTTGTTTGATAATTTGAATTGTTTTCTTATCGACCCCAAATTCTTCCAATACTTTCAGTAATGTTTCTCTATCTACCGAGTCGTATGCTTTTTTGAAATCTACAAATACTATTGCAAATCTCTGGCCTCTTGAGATTCTGTAACGAATTAGTGTTTTCAGGTTAAATATTTGTTCAACACAGGATCTACCTTGTCTAAAACCTGCTTGATATTCACCTATTTTTTTATCCAGAACTGGCTCCACGATTTGAAGTAATTTCCTTGACAAAATTTTGTATCCTACTGGTAGTAGCGAGATCCCTCTATAATTATTAACATTCATCTTATCCCCCTTTTTGTGTAGTGGGTGTATCAGGGCACACTGCCAGTCTTCAGGAATTCTTCCTTCGTCCCAGATCTTCTAAAACATATGTTCCAAAACTTGTGGGAGGTTGGTATCCATTATTTTTAGGATTTCTGGTACTATGGAGTCTTCACCTGGGGCTTTATTGTTTTTTAGACTGTGTATTATGTGTTTTATTTCTTCAGCGTCTGGAGGTTTTGACTCGGTATTAGTATTTCGGTGGTTTTCAAAACTCATTTTATCTTTGGGTGGTTCACAATTTAGTAGATTCTCGAAATATTTTGCTAATATTTCACAATTAGTCTTGTTTGTCAAACCTAGCTTGTTCTCTTCATCTTTAAAACATAAATTTGGGGATTGGTATTTGGTTAGCTGTTTTCTAAAAGTTTTGTAGAAATCTCTAGAATTATTTCTTTTAAAGTCTTCCTCAATCTGTTCTAGGTTATCCTGAAATTGTCTTCTTTTTTTATTACGGAAAAGCTTGGCTGTTTCTCTTCTCTGGATTTTAAAATTGTCAAGATCTTGAGGATCTTTTGTGGAGTTCCATTTCTGCCACAATTTCTGTCTCTTCTCCAGGTTCTCATCACATTCATTGTCCCACCATGGATGTCTTCTTACTCTTTTCACGAGACAATTTTCTTTTGCTATTTCAACTATTTCGTTTTTGATCTCCTCCCATCCCGCTTCCTTATTTATTGTGGATATGCCATCGCTATCTTTGTTCAATGCTCTTTGAAACCGTTGTTTAATTTCTTCATTTTTTAAAGTTTCTGTGTTATATTTTGGAATTTTGTAAAAGGTTTTCTTCTCTTTTCGAAATGGGAGTGGTCTGAATTTAATCGTAGTCAAATAGTGGTCTGAATCAACATCAAGGCTTTTCAGCACTTTAGTGTTTTGAATTTCTTCTTGACAATGAAGTGAGATAGCCACATGGTCAATTTGGAATTCTCCGAGAAGTGGATTTGGTGATCTCCATGTTTTAGTTTTTCGGCTCAGCTTTTTGAAATGTGTTGTCATTATTTTCAAGTTGAAATGCCTACATACCTCTATAAGCCTTTCTCCATTTTTTGAAGTTCTTTTGTGACCTGGGAAGAGGCCTACTGTTCCATGGTATTTTTTCTCCCTTCCTATTTGTGCGTTAAAATCGTCTACTAACATTTTTATGTTCTTCTTTGAGCATCTATCCAGTTCCATTTCAAGTATCTCCCAAAATTCTTCAACTTTTTTATTATATGTTACAGTAATTTTTTTCCCAATACACAGTTGAAGAGCACCCACCTTGTCCTATTTTATTTATTTGCCTGCCTTTTACATGTGACTTCGCCCTCGTATCCACAAGTCACATATATTTCTCACATATATAACTGATTCTCTGCTGCTTTACACCAAGTATCCCCAGAGAGAATGTTAAATTTTTTATGTTCAGCCATGTAGCATAATGTTTGGTCCCTAAAAATGCTGACGAAAGTACTGTGTCAATATCGCGACCCATTCGACAGATTGAGCAGATCAAATAATAGATAAATTACGCTTCATACTAATAAAATATTCCAAGTCAATTAAAAAAACCAAGAAAATACCAAAAGATCGTTTAAGAACTTTTTTACATGTCACCTTCTTGTCATCCTCATCCACATCCATAGGGACAGCAGGCGTAATTTACACCCACAGTACTTCCATCTGCCTGCTGACGCCAAGTTCCTTTGCCGCTTGCCAGCTGCCACAACCCATCTTACATCTGCCTCCTAAACCTCCCCTTTCTCCTCTTTCTCTCTCTCCATCTCGTCCTTGCCATTATTTCTGTCTCCCCTCTCTCTGTTCATCTTCTGCCTCCTCTCCATTTACGTGCTCTCCCTCTTCTCTCTCTGTCCATCACGTCATCCCCTTCTCTCTGACCATTTCCTTCTGCCTCCTCTTTCTTTCCATCTCCTCTGTCCCCTGTCTCTGTCCATTTCCTCTGTCCCACTCTCTCGGTCCATCTCATCGTTTTCTCTCTCTCTGTCCATCTCATCCTCCTCCAGTCTTTGTCCATCTCGTCCTCCCACCTCTATTTGTCCAACTCTTCCCCCCTCTCTCTCTGTTCATCTCTTCCTATCTCTGTCTCTACCAACCTCCTATGACCTGTTTCTGTCCTTTCCTCTTCTCCTCTCACACTATCCATCTTCTTCTCCCCCATTTCTCTGCTCAGCCAAACTGTTCCCATGCGCCCCCCCCCCCCCCCCAGAACACATTCCAGTACTACCCACAATATATGCCGGTCCTGTAGAACAGGTGAGATGTCAGGTGTCACTAAACCTTTTCAGCCCCACCCCACCCATATAGAAGCTGGGTCGTTGTTACTCCACAGTGCTTCTTTCTAGACAATAAATGTTATGTGTACCAAGTATGGTTGAAATCGATGCTGGAATTTTGGAGGATATATGGAACATACATGTATTTCGTTTTTATAATACCATGTATATACAATTTATTGTATCAACAATAGAATGGTGTAGAAATAGATGCCGTCTACTGACAGCAAATTTTTCTTTTTTTTTAATTTCATCAAAATTCTAAAGAAAACTATCACTAAATTTGTTTGTATCAATCGACTCTTATACCAGTAACATTATATGAATATGAAGCATTAATATATAGGAAAAAAGACAAAGAAAAATTTTGATATTCGAAAGAAAAAGACCAAGGAAAATTTTTGGACCAGTATATGATAAAAACATGGAATGTTAGGTAAAAAATGAGAATTAAGAGAACTGTATAAACACCATAACACCGTCAAAGTGCTAAAGAAAAGAAGGCTGAACTGGGCAGGCCATATAGCATAAATGATAGAGAATAGATTACACAGAGTAGGATTCTACAAAATAATAGGTGGAACGAGAGGAAGAAAAAGACCCAGTATTAAATGGCGAGATGACATCTGGGACGACACAGCTAGGATGAACATCAGAACCAAATGGGTAAACCATACACTTGGCACAAAGGCACACAGTCGATAAAACCCTTGCCACGTGTAAAGTAAAGTAAAGTAAAGAAAGTAAGCACCGTTTTACTTAGCCTTGGCAGATTAGGACTTTCAGGCTGTCTCTTACATCAGACTGGGAGTTATAATATGTTCTTCAAAACTTCTCAGTTTATAATGGTACTTGTGGCACAGTTATGTGTACATGTGAGATACTATTATGAGGATAGTTATATTTAGGCAATAGAAATAATAGTTGTAGTTAATAATTAAGTATAACTAATAATAAAAGTAAAAGACATACTAACAAATACAAAATGCAAAATTAAATTTTTAGGTGGAACTCCAAGGTTTTTGAGATCAAAACTGGCGTAAGACAGGGAGATGGACTGCCCTCACTGTCGTTCAGTTATGTGCTAGAAGAGGATGCTATAGTTTGGTACTTATTTTCTGTAGCGGCTATCGAGATGAATCCAATGATGTGTAACAGTAACGTCTTTGAAGGTCAGGGCAGGTCAAAAAGGTGGCATGATCGTCCATTTACAGAAGGTGTTCGAAGTGATGACCATTGGTATCAATGCAGTGCTGCAATCTTCTAATCATGGTATTCCTTATCACTTCGGCACTTATCGAAGCACATTCCCTGACAATTCTCTCTCGTATATCGTGCAAATAGTAAATATTCGCCGAATACGGCGTATCCATCGAAGGTGCCATTGACATGTAAACACCATTCGACGGTTTCGCAATACAACACTAATAGAAACGGTAAGACTAGTATCATCGAATAAAGCGACTGTGAATGATGTATTCCTCCGAAGAACAAGTCGGTACGCTTCTCATTTATGGAGAAGGCAAACGAAATTCAGTAAGATCTAGAGATTTATACGCTGAAATATATCCTCAACGTATTCACCGTACACGTTGTACATTTAAGTATGAGAACAACTTGATCTTTAACGCATCGGAAACATATCCGGCAAAGTAAAGTTACTAACGAGGAAACGGAAATCGGTACTCTTGCCACTGTGGTCCGAGATCCTTGTGTTAGCTGGCGTCAAATCACAAGGGAATGACCAAGAGTAGTGTTGTTCGTGTTCTGCATCGCCATAAATATCATTCTTACCATAACAGTTTCCACCAAGAAGTAACTGGTACAGATTGTATGCGTCGCACTGAATTCTGCCGATGGGCTCAACTTCAGATTCAGAGGGATGACGCATTTATCAATTTGATTTTATTTACTGACGAGGCTACATTCACGAAACATGGAAATGTTACTGGGCAACTGAAAATTCATGTTGGCTGCGGCAAGTTGCACACCAGAAACCGTGGTCGGTGAATTTATGGTGTGGGATTCTGGAGGACAGAATTATAGGCCCCTATTTCATCGAAGGAAATCTTAATGGTAGGAAGTAGAGCACACTCCTGCAAGAAACATTAAGTTTGTTATTGGAAGAAATACCTTTAGGAACAAGGAACAGAAAGTGGTAGCAACACGATGGGTGTCCGGCACATTTTTCAATGATGGCTAGAAATGAGTAGCAGTGACAATTCCCAAAATCGTTGAATTGCAAGCGGAGGAGATGTGTCGCGGCCGGATTTTTTCTTGTGTGGGATTCGTAAAAGACATTGCTTATAAAGACATTCCAACTACACAGGAAGATGTGCTTCGATAAGTGCCGATGTGGTAAGGAATACCACTCAATCCATGATGATTGCAGCACATCATTGATACAAATGGTCATTACTTCGAACACCTTCTGTTAATGGACGTTCATGACACCTTTGTGACCTTCGTTGACCTTCAAAGACATTACTGTTACACATCATTGGATTCGTCTCAATAGCTGCTACCAGAAAATAAGTACCAAGCTATAGCATCCCATTAAAACAAAAAAGAAAAAAAAAACAAAGTCAATCTTCACGTCTCCGAAGCGACCCCACCGAGCAACCGTCATATTATGGCCCCCGTTGTCCCACGCAACATTTGTCCTACAAAGCTTTCAGCTCGTATCATACTTTCGGAGTTATTCTTTGTGGCAATAGTTAGTGACTCACCCTGTATATAAATACAGATTAAGAAATTTCTCTTTTTCAGAAGTTCCTTTTCTGCTTCAGCCAGGCTGCATTTTATACACTCTCTACTTCTGCTATCAGGTGTTACTGTGCTATGCAAAATGCAAATGACCTTCATCTACTACTTTCAATGCCTTATTTTCTAATATAATTCCTTTTGCATCAGTTGATTTATTCGACTATATTCCATTACCCTTATTTCACTTATGTTAATACTTCTCATATAATCTCTTTTCCAGACACTGACCATTCCGTTCAACTGCTGTTCCAAGTCCTTAGCATTCGCTGACAGAACTGCAATGTCATCGGCAAACCTACTACTTTTAATTTCTTCTCCGTGAACTTTAATAAGCTCTCGGAATTTATGTTTGGTTTGCTTTAGTGCCTACTCAATGTACAGGTTGGATAATATCGGGGATAGACTAAAAACCCTGTAGCATTACGTTCAAAACCACTGCTTCAGTTTCAGGTCCTTGTACTCTTGTAACTGCGGTCTGATTTTTGTACATGTTGTCAATAAGTGTTCGCTCCCTGCATTTTATCCTTGTTACCTCCATAACTTCCAAGATTCGTTGAATAATAGCATCACTATAATCTAGGGTTGGTAGTGCTACAGATTCTGTAAGTTTCTTCTTGAGCTCAAAATGGAAAACATTTTTACTTATCTGTAGAGCACGGAGGGGTGCTAACATTTCGTACAGACCGCAGTTCTTTGTTCAGTCCAGTTAAAGTGATGGTATTGTATTATCTCCATGTTCTTTGCCGAGAAAGAAAAACTTATTCCCACAGCGATTAGCTGCCTCACAGTCGTACTTATTGTGCTTTGTTTTATTTGAACATGTTGTGAACACAGAGTATAGTCATTCGAGTAACACAACACGCGTAGAGCCTCTTCTGACACTCGACGTGGTCCTCGGCCGTGTCCGTGCAGCAACCCGTTGCCGCCCCCGCGCCCGATGGGGGCGGCGCCGCTAGGCCTAAATTCGGCTGCCCCCGACTGCCGCCTCTGCGACCGCCGCGAGCTGTAGCAGCTACCAGTCCTCTGCAAGCCCGCTGCAGCTGGTCACTGTGCGATCCGACAACAGCCCCAGCGACGAACTACAAGCGACTCGTTTTTAACACAAAAAGTACAACGAAACACCTGAAAACTGACATTGAGAAGTGCCTGTCCACAGTTAGGTCTGAATGATAATTCTGAAACTCATACTTAAGTGCTAGGCAGTCGAATCACAGAACTAATTACAGACCATTTCTCTACCATTCCACTCTCGAATAACACGTCGGTAAACGGGTACCTAAAACTTTCTGTGCGATCTCTGTTTTCTCTCGTTTTACTGCAATAATAATTTCTCTCTGAGTATGTTGGAGTCAACAAAATATTTTTGTTTTGTTTTCAGAGGAGAAAGTCGATATTTGAAAATTCGTGAAAAGATCTTGTGGTAACGAAAAACTTCTTTGTTTTAATGAGTGTTACCCAACTACTTTATGATATCAGTGACACTCTCCCTTCTATTTCACGATAATACAATATAAGGCCCTTCTTTAAATTTTTTCGATGTCTTCATACTATTTATTGCTTAGAGTCAATTGCCACTTTTCTCACCATACTGATTCATTGTCTAAATCATTTTGCAATTCGCTTTGATCGTTTGATGACTTTACTTGAAGGTCAGCTGCAGCATTACCTGCATACAACGTAAGAGGGCTGCTCTCATTGTCCCCTAAGTTGTTTGTATTGATTAAGAATAGCAGAAGGCCTGTAATGTATCTTCACTAGATACATTTCCAACAATTACTTCAAACTGTGACATTTTCTGGCAGGAATTGAGGAATCCAGTCTCCACGGACACGGAACTTAATTAGACGCCGTTTATGATGAGCGGTATCAAAAGCCCTCGGGAAACCTACAAATATAGAATAAATTTCAAATCTTCATTCCATAGTACTCACTACTTCGTGTGAACAAAGGTGATGGGAAAGGTGTCAATTGACCCGAAACCACAGAAAAGTCAGATGTCCTCCACGTATTACCAAAAAATTTCGTCAAATTTCAGTCACCGAATGAATTACACATTTAGCGGTTGTCGATTCAACCAAATACCTAAAGATTACAGGTGCAAACAACTTACATTAGAACCATCACACAGGAAATGTTGTGGTTGATGCGAACCAAAGACTGTGTTTTAATGGCAGACCACTTAAAAATGTAACAAATCTACTATGGGAAGGTTAAGAATTGCACTGTAAAAAACACAATCGTACTATGACTGTTGTTAAAGACAATCGATTTCAGGCCGACATCAGACTATCTTCGACTCTCCTGCACCAGAAAGAGGAAACTATATAACAAATACGTACAATACTAATACTTAAACATCAAGTGTATGTACATTACACATAGATCATCACCCTTTATTACAAGAAGGTACTTAAAAAATGCAACTCGGCTGCGCATTGTCCCAGTTGCAATACCAAAACTTATAGAATGTTCCATTACAATTATTAACTGTCTATGAGTAACGGTTACGTTCTTATAACATCAGAGACGTTTATGCCCACCCTATTACACATTTTTAACTGAACAGGTCAAAGACCTTACGACAGAAGCCCTAAACATTCCAGAGATATAATACATATAGATTTAGTCAGTCTGTCAAAATATCAAAAATGCCAATAATGCTGCATAATTCGAATAATAATTGTGTGCCCCAATCTTTGCATTATTGATTATTCACGAATTGACATTCACAACTTACAAATTTGCAAGGTAACAAGTATATAAAAGTATTTATTCCTACAGAACAACTGTATACATATTTTTGTAAATAAAGTAAATGCTTTTATGATGTGCTCATACCAAAAATCTACAATTTCAATGTCAAAAATGCTCCAAACTGCTTAAACACATTCTGCGTCAATATCCGGTCGCTCTTATGGCACTGTTTGCAACAACGAGACCATATACGCATCCTCACAAGTTGTAACCCTATCCTGTGTTCAAATATTTGCGTACTGTAAAACAACTAAAGTTTCCAAATTCTAAATTAAACAGGGAATACAACCACTGTTATCAACTTTATTGTGTTAGAAGACATAAAACTGTCTACTATTGTTGAACATAGTTACACTTCCAGTAATGCAAGAACTTCATAGAAATTAAGTATATTTTGTCCATAATGGATGCAGTTGAGATCCGTGACTGTTCCTTTACAGGCTGCAGAACAGTAACCCCTACTGGTCAGAACAGATGATGATTTTATTTGACAAACGACCGGTTTTGAGCTTATATCCATCTACAGGTGGTTTACGTTCATTTACATGATTCAATACTCAATCTTGGAGCTCACTGTTTGAATTTAAAAAATTCATAATGACCTAGCACAGACAATTGAAACGACTGAAAGTGGCTCATCGACATGTGTTGAAGAATATTGCAGTATTTGCATATAGCTTGAGTATGCACGTCGTGTCCACATTAAGTTGATCACATTTTTTACAGAAATATTTCCATTATACGTTAACAATATTATTAATCACTGTGGTAATTATTGGTACTTCCATTTTCTGTCTCTGATACAGTAGTGACACTTCAGATGTTAGTATCTTTAGAAGGTTATGCACTCACAACATACAATGTGTTTACATTAGAAAACAGAGGTTATGGTCCAAGAGCTTAGATCTAAGACGTAAGAGATTTTACTCATACAAAAACGTGACAGATATTACAAATTATGAAACTGAAATTGTTGTAAGATTGTGGAACGACAGCATCATTTATAATACATACAATGTTTGCCGGCAGACTACATAAGTTTAAATAGTCAATATTATTTTTAAGTTACTAATTGTGTGGGGACAACAAGCTACAATTTTCCTATTTAAATATTTCATTGCAAGTGTGTAGAAACGACTTGTCTGTAAGGTCTACTTGTTCACTGAGAATTAGGTCTGATGAATCGGAACTATGGATGTAAATTTCAAGCTCTTCAAGAAGATTCATTTTCTTTCGTTCGCTGGGATTGTGTAGTATCTGCAGGTTATCTCTAACGGTTGAGTAACCATATTCTTACAGATGTGTTACAAAAGTGAATTTATCAAAGTTGTTTAGCCAGAAGGCATCTATACATTCCTCATATCTTATAGTGGCACTCCTACCTGTCTGTTCTAAATAGAATTGTGGACAATTGTGACATAAAAGATTTTTAAAACCCTAATTTGCTGTCACACTATTTGTCTTGGTGCAGCGAATGGTGTGCTGTTGTATCTTATTGATTGAGCTGAAGGTTCTTTGAATACCAGTGTTATTTAGGTTAGCAACTTGGTACGAAATCTTCCCTATTAAGGGCATGTGTGCAAATGTGTATCTTCGTTCTAGTCAATCTGATCTAGTTGGTATGCATTGTTTCTTTTTTTGTGAAGTTTATCAGTTACATCTGGGTTGTATCCGTTCTTGTGTGCAATTCCTTTGATCAAGTAATTTTTTTTTCCATGAAGAGGTCTAAGTGGGATTTTATTTATATAGTGAAGTGTAGATCTGAAAAATGTCATTTTTTGTTGTACTGGATGAAAAAAAAAGGAGTTGTTAATGGCATCATCACTGGTGATATGTTTTCTGTGGATTTGAAAGACGTATTTATTATTTATATTAGACATTGAAAATGCAAGAACATTGATTCTTTTATCTACATGATGTTTTACAGTGAAGTTAATGTCATTGTTCATAATACTGAGAGCATTTGTATGTTTTTCAGTCTCCATAGCCTTGGTCATAATGTTTATTTAAAAATAAAAGTGTGTTGACGATACGGTTATCCTGTACAATGGTACAAGAGGGGAGATTTAAAATCTTGCAAATGGCATTGTCTGCTTCGCTGTTTCTACACCACAACCGCTGCCTACTGTCTTCCAGTATTTATTAGTTACCTGTCTCGTTCCGACTGCATCCTCCTCTATCAGAATAAAAAAAGCGCGAATATGTTCACATGGCAAAATTTTTGGGAAATTTTGAAAGGTACTGAGGAAGGTAGAACGATGCAGATGGTACCCCACTTCCCAGTCAGAGTTTTTTTAACAGGACCATACTCGCCTTTATTGTACCTCACCGGTTCACTTCTTTGTCACTCATAAAAAAACTCTATGTATCGGTAAATTTCACACCGGATTTCATGCACGTATTTTACGTCTACATGTAAGGTAACCTTGAACCTATTTATCTCTGACAAAAAAGGAACATGTAAAAATTTCACCCATTTGTTGTTCATAACCATCCTGGAAACCGCGGCTCGGTTTTAGTACGAAAGGACGGTAAAAAACCTTTTTTTTTTGTGAGGAACCGTCCATGAACCAATAAACATATTTGAAAACGGGAAGATGGCACTTCTGTATAAATGCCTAGAGAAATACCGATAGAATTTGAGGAATTTGCTGCGGATTTTTGTTAATTAGATTTCGCCTCATACTGGATTTTACATGCATATTTTACTTGCATAAGTAGAATAAATTTGAAGCTCCGGATCTCGGAAACGGGTAAAAATATCAAGATAATATTCAAGATCGTTCGAGATTAGGACCTTAGGAATATATCGTAAAAATTTCATGTATTTGTTGCGCATAGCCGTCTTGGAATCCGCGGCCCGGGTTTGGTACGAAAAATGGTAAAGACCTCTTTTGTTGAAGCTTTCTAATGAACCGCTCATGAAATTAAGGTCCTGTCATAAACCCATTAAGGCCCATTGTATATCATATTAAATGCAAAAAGAACCAAACGATTTGTTCCCTGTGCCTAAGCAGGAGGAAGTATGTAATATTCATACTTCGACCTTGTACAGTACGATAGTCACACTAAGACGATCCTTCTGCTGGGTATACTAATGGTCCCTAGCACAAGAGGTATCCAAAACACTTGACCCCACCTCCCTATCATCTGCAGAGTCTGTTGAATGAGCCCTAGAAGGGCCCTGTTTTTATACATGGTGTTTTAGAACATATTAGGCATCCCACGCATCCTGTCGCATGCATATCGATTTTTCAAAATATATCGCACAGCCACTGAAAGTTATTTCCATTGTTTCTATTTAGTCATCGTCACACGATTTTAAACAGTGAACATCAATACCGAGTACAGAAACATATAAATGAATATAAACCACCTGAAGATGGATACAAGCCCCAAACCATTCGTGATTTAAATAAAATCGTCTTCTGATCTGACTGGTAGCTTTTACTATTCTACACATTTAACAGAATTGTCTTAATATGTGGTACTCTTGAGGTTGTTCTATTCATTAACACTTTCACGCCGGATATTCGCACTAAACCTGACATCAGGTGGCCCGAACCACTGGTGACTCACGCTAGACGCTGCCATCGAATGGGCTGTGTGGTTGGTTGTTCATACTCGACGGTACCAATTATGCTACCAGCAATACAATAGCGTGTGATTTCTTGCGAATCAGCCAGGCGCAATGAACAGCCCTGGGCACAAACTTGTGTACCCTTCAACGAGAGAGTTTCCCGAACAAATCAGTTATCACATTATTTGTGATTAATTTAGGGTAAAATTATGTGATCTCACGTTTTAAAAAAAATTAAAGTTCAGGATATAGTAAAATAATAGCCTAGGGCGTTTGAATATGACTGGGGCTTCAAAGCAAGAAACAGGGAAAGCAGTAACAGCAGATGGAGGAAAGCATGAATACACGCGCTGCCCCACAGCGAGAAACACAATTTGCAGCGCCAGCGTGAGCGTGTTAAGTATCTAATCTGGGTCAACTTTAAGAATAGCATATATCTTCACTTTTTCTTGGAGATTCATATGAAAACCTTTCCTATGTATCACTTTCATATTTTTTCTCTGTTTTGCATATTGTACATTCCATTGTTTCGAGGTAGACACTCAAACAGATCTGCGATTAGGATTACAATGTTCACCAAATCTCTTCTTAAGTTTCCATTCCGTTTGCTCTATATATGTCTGGTTAAATGTGTCACAGATAATCTTACATGCCTGTGACTTATCATATACAGGCTCATTCTCTACCGTATGTCTCACTTTTTTGCTTATTTTATTAGTTGTTAAAAGTAGCATTTACAGTACTGATCATGAAGATTTGGCCTATTTTGTCTGCAACTTTTCGTAAATATGGAAAGCTTGTAAGTGTGGAGTTTTCACTGCTTATAATGCTCTGCAGTGTGATTGCTTGCTGTCTGATCGCTTTTTCCAGTTTGAGTTTCCAACATCTCCATATTAGGAAGACAAAAACTGATAGAGCTTTTTTCTTCTATTTCAACTGCGAAAATGATATTGAGATGTAGCTCATTAAATTTACTATTGTCCCTTTGAACAGAATAAGAATTGTCATCAGCATACCTCTTGTAACTGACAATGTTGTATGTTGCTCAGTGAAAAAATTGTTCTCTACATAATCCTAAAGATATTTGCTAATGTTCCCACTAGGTAGTTTGCCATATCTAAGACATTTTGATGTTTGTAAAAGGACCCACTGAGTGACTAATATGTCTGAGATAAAACTAAACTGTCAACTATCTCTACAACCTGATGGTTACCTATCTTCTTAAGTGTCAAAAGATTATTTTTAACAATATAAGTTCTTTCATCAAATGGTACATTTGTATAAAATTAGTCACATCTAATAAAAGGAATTTAGTCTTGTCTGTAATTACAATATCTTGGGGAAATATACGACCTCTGTTGCATTTTCTATCATGTGTCTGTTTGTGAATGTATAATTCTCTGGTACAACCTTATTCAATTCTTTGACAGTTACTGTAATTTACAATTGGCCTTATGGGGACACTAATGTTATCTGTTGGGGACTTTATTCTAAGCTTAGGAGCATTTTGACTCATGGCTATGCCCTTTTTCTTTTGAAAATCAGTACATAAGGAACACGATTTATTACTTTATTTTTAGATTCTTCTTGATATTTTCCTTGGGGTCCTTTGGAATTTTAAAAATTTCATTATCTTCAGTGGATGTTTCTGTTTTCTCTACATAATCTTCTTTGGTAATGATAACAGGAGGATTCCTTTTGCCTCCCTTAAGAATAATGACTTCCTTCAATCCAATTCGTTATTAATTTTCCAAATTGAGTTGGTCATTTTAAAAAGGACATAGAACAAAAAATTTATAGATGAAGCAAAAATTTCCTGCAGCACAAACCAATTGCACATTTATTGTTATTTCGATGTCAATGGTTATTGAGCCTACACAAACTCTGTATCATTGTTTGTTTCCATTTTGCAATTTATAGTTCAGAGTAAAAGTAAGTTTAAGAATAGCTGTCTCATGACCTTTTTGCTATGAATACAGTAAAATATAAAAGCTATACTTGGAAACAGTTTTATTTCAGTATACAATCAGTAAACACGGCGAACTGCAAATTCAAATGAGATTATTACTATTTTATTCACATTTTGAGCTGCAGCTGCACTTCTTATAAAAATGGTGAAACAAGTTAATCTTCTTGTCATGATCATCCTTGTTTGTCCCCCTGATTTTGCCCATTCTTGCAACTGCTCATTAAATTCCAAATGCTTAGATAGAATATACATTTTTACTCTCATACATCTTGTATTTTTCGACATAGACTGGCATCCTTTTCCACTATATGCAACTCAATAGGAAGTACACAATCCTTAGTGAAGCTGAGATGAGCTGAAATATCTTTGTGACATCACCATCAATGAACTGCTCTGTTTCCACTTGCCCACAATAGTTGCATCATACTCAAAACTCATCCACTTAAAATAGTAAAAAGGAACTGCATGTTCCTTAGGAAATTTTTCTGTTGTTGATTCAGAGAAGCAATAGACAGGTCATCAATTTCTAAATGCTGAGATAGTAACATCGTCAGCAATTCCCACAGAGAATTTACTTGACACCTTTCTGATCATTGTGGTAAACTCTTAAAGAATATAGATCCTGTCATGATGGCCAACCAACTTCTTCATAGTTGCCTCTCTATCATTTGGGCGGAAATTATGCCTGTGTATCGGGAAGTATTGCTACAACTTCCTAAATCTCCCAGTTGATATAAGTGTTAAAAAATGAATCGTTGTATTATTCGTATTTTGACTGGCACATCCATTGGAGAAAATGTGAAACTCGTTCACATCTTGTGGGGTATGTTTCTAGATATAATGGTATAGAAATGAGGAGACTTCATTTCCACCTTTGTTGGCTTTTCCATCATGGTACCCATAAGAGTTTGTGTGCATACAATTCACATTATATGTGTTAAAAGCATTGACCTGCAGCATTTTCAAGTAAGAGACACCCTGAACAGGAATATCTGGTAATGGTAAATTTTTCATTCAGTTAGGTTTCAGCCCACAAGCATTATTTCCCTCTTTACTGCATTCAGAAACTTCACTAATTTTACAGTTAAATTTTGTGGGACTTCTGCAGTGAACCACTAATCAAATTGTTACTCTTTGTCAAACTTAACAAGAGAAAATACATGTGAAAGTAGCAACAAGACACCAACGTCTTTTGCTATCAATTAAACACATTTCCATATAGCCACCACAAAAAGAGCAAGAGTCAGTAATTCATGACCTTTCTACATGGCATAAAGATTTCGACCTCCAACAGTGGTGCGATCTGATGGCTGACAACTACCCTTCTTGTATATAGTAATTTCGCTACCCTTTATCAGCCACTTCAAATATATAACTCATTTTTGTAAAAAATCATGACACATGACCTTTCTACAATGACCAATTAAATTGTACCCTGGTGAAATTAATGCTAATAAATGAATAAGTAATAATATACAGCTGGATAAATGCAATTATTAGTCGAGTTATGCAACGTTATTGATATCTTTGATATGTTGACAGACTGACTAAATCTATAGTCACTATACCTCGGGAATATTTAGGGCCTCCATCCTAGCGTCTCTGGCCTACTCAATTCAGAATGTGAGAACAGGGTGGACACAACTGTCCCTGTTGTTGTCAGAATGTAATGTCTACTGATAGACACTTAATAACAGTAATGAAATGTTCTATAAGTTACATTTGGCATTGCAGCTGTGATTTTACATAACAGATTTGCCTTTTGTAAGCACTTTCTTGTGATAATGAGCGATGGTTTACATGTAACATACAGACATATGGTGGTTATGCATTAGAAATTACACACTTGTTATCTAGTTTTCCCTTTTTAATGCATGAGACTGACAGATTGTCTGATGTTGGACCAAAATTGACTGTCTTCAACTAAACTAGTCATACAACTTTGTATTTTGCAACGCAATTCTTACTCTTCCTAAAAGCTCTCCAGCGCCACCTACACAAAATGCTACTATAGAGACTACGTATACTGCGTTTGTCCGTCATGTTGCTGAGGGTATTGGTGTGTGGTATGGGAGCTTTACCAGATGGGACTGACTGAAGAAATCGGAAGTGTTCAAAGAAGGGCAGCCTGTTTTGTATTGTAGCGAAATATGGAGAGTGTGTCATGCATACGATAAACGAGTTTGGTGATATTCATTAAAACTAAGGCATTTTCGTTACTGCGAGAACTTTTCATTAAATTTCAATCACCAACTTTCTCCTCGGATTGCCAAAATATATTTTTGATTCACATATACGTAGGGTGATATGATTTCTGCAGTGAAGTATGAGTAATCAGAATCCTCTCGGATAGATTTAGGTTTAATTTTTCTGTGTCCTATTCGAGAGTGGAACAGTCAAGAAATAGTCTGAAAGTTTTTCTATGAACCTTCCGAAAAACACTTGCGTGCGAGTTGCAGAGTAATCATGTAGATGGAAATACCATAGTATTTTACTGCTGACGTCATTCCACAAATGACAGAGGCTTACTTCATGCAGAAATAGGATCATCGAGTGGGATTCTGTGGTGTTCAGAGACGAGTCTCGACTCCTTTTTTGCCGCTGAATTGACGCCAGCGTTCAATACAGGGCTTGAGGACAGATCACAGACAGCATCGATTCTTTAGACCCATACCTATCTCCTGGAATCACGGTGTGGGGAGCTACTGGACATGACAGCATGGTTTATTTGGTAACTGTTGAACGAAGGCTGAGTGTTCGCCAGTTTCTACCAAGATTGGTCAATCATGTCCCTATACCCTTCATGAACAACATATCAAATGGAACATTCTAATTGTATATCGGAAGACGCCACACCATAATTCACACCACATTCCTTGAGGAATATTCGGATGCTTTGACTTGAACGCCTGGTCCCCTGACCTGTCATCCACAGAACGTGTCTGCAATGTCATGTGAAGATGGATACTTCCCTACCGACATCCAGCCAGGTATCTTCATGAACTTACGCCCGAATGTGTTTCAGGCAAGACAAGAAGTTCTTCAAAATTTGACATTCAGATTTCACTTGCTTCCATGCCACAATAAATATATGAGATTATTTGTACCCATGAGGGATCACAGCTCATATTGATGTTAACGATGAACGTCAGTTCAAAATGGAATGAAAGTTTAGTCATTTAATATCCATAGGTGATGGACATCTCCACAAAATTTGATAAGTATCGGACTGGTGCTCCATAATGGAACACTTTGTTTCCGTCAGTTATTTGTCATCATACACGGTACTGCAACTCTTACTTATTCTTGATTACTTTTAGATAATTGTTACATTTTTTTATAGGTGAGACGCTGTCATTATTCTTCCAGCTGGTTCGGTACAGTGCAGCACAATTTAAATTTCCTCTCTCTACAATCTCCACTAGTACTATGTAATTTATTGCGTGATGTTTTAAGACATGTCTTATCGTTTAATACTATCCAGTTAATGAGTTTACTGAGGTGGACGTTGATAAATCAACTGTTAAATTTATTCAGCGCACAATACACAGTAAACCAAATTTAACACTCAGCTACGCATTCCCATCATCAAACTCTCACCAACTAGCTGCTCATCAATCAGAAATACTTTATTTATGACAGTAAGTTTGAAAAATGTATCTAGATAAAACTTCGTCTGAGTTTAGTTTTCCAACTTGAGTCTTTCTGTTCCCTCCCATCACACTTTTCCTCCTAAATCCCAACATAATTGTCGTAAAGGAGCGTGACTATAATACAAGTTAAATGTTTATTTGACACTACAATAGTGAAGCCATAGTCACATTACATATATTTTTCTTAAAACAAAAAGTTACACACTGAGCGAGGTGGCGCAGTGGTTAGACACTGGACTCGCATTCGGGAGGACGACGGTTCAATCCCGCGTCCGGCCATCCTGATTTAGGTTTTCCGTGATTTCCCTAAATCACTCCAGGCAAATGCCGGGATGGTTCCTCTGAAAGGACACGGCCGACTTCCTTCCCCATCCTTCCCTCATCCGATGAGACCGATGACCACTCTGTCCGGTCTCCTTCCCCAAAATAACCAACCAACCAAAAAGTTACATTACCGGTTTCAACGAACTACGTCACTGTCAAATGTGAAACGTCTGTTGGAGAATATATAATGGGAACTGTGATCATACATCTGACAACAATTACAAAAAGTAATGAGACCAGGCAACTGATGCAATAGTGGCACAACCAAGTCAGTGCAAGTTTTGACAAGCACGGGCATAGCTTGTAGTGACTTGGTTGTGCCACTATTGCCTCGGTTGCCTGGTCTCATTATTTTTCGTAATTGTTGTCAGATATATGCTCACAATTCCCATTGTATATTCTCTAACTGATGTTTCACATAAAATTTTTGAAAACATTATCAGCGATCTTTAAAATTAAAATTTAAAGATTAAAAACAGTCTTGATCGCAACTTTTTATTTTTATTGGAGTGTCCGGTTTCGATTCTATTTAATAACCATCTTCAGACTCTGAAAAAACATATTACCAGATAGAGGGATCATTATAATAGTAAGTATACACAACAAAATGTAGAACTAATAAATAAATATACCCCGAACGGTGGGTGGACTCCATGGTGCAAGTTGCGCCAACCCTCGACGCTGGAATAACAGCTAATCGAATAAGGAGAGAACGGTTATAAAATAGGTTTGGTCACGCCCACTTTCCTGCTAGCCAATCAGAAAGACGTCTATGATTAGGTAAGCACAAGAAGTAGATTAAAGAGTGGCCGCGACTTTGCAGTTCGTTTTAAAGAAAATACATCAGGTACTAGTCGTAATAAATCCTTATTCGGCTAACATTTGAATAACTGCGATCATTCAGAAGGATCAATTCAAAAGAATTTAAAAAATCTTCATACTGCCCCAAAAGGATCGTTATTAAATTTGTTGGAAGAAATATAAATTTATACACATTATAAAAACATGCCTCTAGCCTTATTCAACGGGTAGCTCGACTTCAGAGAAAAATTTTTCTTTGATCTTTTTGAAGACTTATTATAAGTAATGCTGCTCTTTCGTTCTCAAATACGTTATGTCCTTGCTCGTTTTATAAATCATGTTGAATCTTGATTTCATCATTAGCGCTTTTATGATCAAGGACATAATTTTGTTCTTATAATTTTTATATATTTCATATTTGATATAACCACTGCTGTTGCCTCATTACGTTAATGATAAAACTTGGATTTACTGTATGTCATATCTAGCAAATAATACTCTGTATTGCTAATGGTCTCCTGCTTATAGACGTTTATGTCACATATTTGTATCAATTATCTCTCATTACGCGATTATTTCCCTGAATGTACGCGAATATTGCCACCATTCTACCTTATAGCGTTATGATTCCACTTTTTAACTTTTTCGTAATCAATACTAGATAGAACCTGCATACAGTAACTTTATGCTACTTTATAATATCTATGTCTTTCACTATGCATTAATGTGAAGACTGCCCCCTGACACACTCATTGTAATGACTGTTAAAACCGCCATCACATAAAGTTATTGCCGACATGTTACATCGACAGAGGACGTTGGTCTTCATTTATAGCGATGTTTGACAGCTCTGTAGACTGCCGCATCGGAATAGGACGTCGTTTCCACGGCAACTCTCGATGTATTTTTGCGAGTAGCGTCTCCCTGTCGATATAACAGCCTTTGGTGTATCTTCACAGAATAGACGTTAGAAGGCAGTATACTTTTAGCTGATCATAAACCAAGTAACCTTTATAGTTTATATTTTATGACGAATAATCATTTATAATGATGTTACGATGTAGTTTAACTGTAACGCACTTTTAATCTACTTCTTGTGCTTACCTAATCATAGACGTCTTTCTGATTGGCTAGCAATGATGTCACACTCAGGAAAGTGGGTGTGACCAAGCCTATTTAATAACCGTTCTCTCCATGTTCGATTAGCTGTTATTCCAGCGTCGAGGGTCGGCGTAACTTGCACCATGGAGTCCACCCACCGATCTGCTTTGTAGTAAGTTCTTATAATTTAAAGTAGCTATGGAAACGATCAGCGAACGACTAACTCTTTGCCGTCTGTCACGAGTGCACAAGAGGCCTCATATATGAGATACTGTTAGGCAAGTTATTACCAAACAACGACGAAACGCCAGTAAAAAGCTTTCCAGCGAAGGAAAAAACAAGCAGACGAGGCACTGTAACAGATCAGAAAATACCCCAAAAAAATCTTTGTTCCAGAAATAGCTTGTCATTTAACAACTATTGTGGGTGGTTTTCTTTTTATCTGCTACAATTTCAGTCTCTTCAAAAGTACCCAGACGGTATCCTTCAGGAACATAACGACAAATATTAAGACGTCGACCTATGCGTCTCACATTATGTCCACTTGAGGAAGTAATATTGTGTGACGCCTGTCATTCCAGATACAACAAAATCTGAAATTCTCTCTCAACAGCAGCACAGTTCTTTACTTACCATTTCTATTATTTAACACCAGATGTGGATCTCTTCCCAAAATAGATGCTCCCAATCGCCTCACCAACCAAACTCCTTCATAACTCTGTACGAACCTTCAACATTACTGTCGTTCTGCCCCACATTTTCCTCCTAAGTATTTAACCCTTCTTTATTCCTTGCCCCTCCGCTTATTCAACTTGGAGGCCGTTTAAGTAAAATCATATCATCCCTCATGCCAGCCATTTGTATCAAGGCGAAGGAGGAAGAAGTACCAACAAAACGAAAGAATGGATCTCCTATCAGAGAGCTTACTCTGATAAGACAGGTGAGCGCCCACTCTAAGATCACACAACGGACTAGGAGTATCTGGCTATACAATAAATTGGGTATGGTGTCCGTACATGATCTGAACAAGTGGCTCCTTTTGATTGTGGAAGTCAAGAAACTGCATATTATGGGCATTTAATAATGATAAAGAGATGTTCTATTCGTAATGGGGTAAGTAGTACTTATTGTGCTCATTTCGGATCTGAAGATAGGGACAACTGATACGTTTAAAAGTGTGTAAGGTGCGTAAAAGTGGAAGAGGCACGTAATTTTGTACCTCTCGAACACGCTTAGTAAAAAAATTATTCGTTCCAAATATCTAGAAGAAATTATTTATACTAGTGGATGAAATAAAGAAACAAATTGAGTGTAGCCCAAAATATTGAGAGTACCTACCAATTCTGCAAGGAACTTATCCAATAAATAAATGATCTCGATGAAGACATTATACATTGCAACAAGCACTCTATGCAGTAGAATCCGTTCCTTAACTCAATTTGGGAAAAATGGATAAAATCGACTGGAATTTATGGGGCCAAAAGATTTGAAAATTGAAAATAATGGAACAAAGAAACACGTTACACGAAACTCCAAGACCTTTCAGACACCAATCAGAATGAAATGTGCTAGTTTCTTTAGAGAAGTGAAAGGAATGAGCCAAAAGAATAAAAACAGCTGTATCACTGAAACTTTAAAGGAAGTAGAAGAAATTAATATTTCTGAAGAAAATATAAAAGAACACAGGAAACATCACAATCAATATTAAAACCTTCAAGTATTTTCAACAGAAAGAAAAGAAATAGCAGCTGGAACAAAGGAAAACAAGAGTGAAAAAAATTTAAAAATGAGAAAAAAATAATAACCACACTGGAAATAAGAAATGATGAGTAATTATTGTAAGTGATCCACCGTTGGGCAGATTCTACATAAAATAAGAACACCAATGAAGAAGCAACTGCGTGGAAACTTGTTAGAGTCATAAATAGAATATAAGTACCTCTTCCTGTACAGACGAATGTTTGGCAGAAATAATGTTTATTTGGAACAAGATGGTTATACTACCATATCTTCAACTCACTGCATATGATGTCGTTTGTTATAACCTGAAAGTTATGTTATATTTTGATGTGTATAACTCGTACTTTGGTATCTGTAGAGAGATCCTTCAGTTCCCCTCAATGTAGTAAACCATAAGTATATACACTACTGGCCATTAGAATTGCTAGACCACGAAGATGATGTGCTACAGACGCGAAATTTAGCCGACAGGAAGAGGATGCTGTGATATGTAAATGATTAGCTTTTCAGAGCATTCACACAAGGTTGGCACCGGTGGCGACACCTACAGCGTGCTGACATGAGGAAAGTTTCCATCCGATTTCTCATACACAAACAGCAGTTGACCGGCGTTGCCTGGTGAAACATAGTTGTGATGCCTCGTGTAAGGAGGAGAAATGCGTACCATCACGTTTCCGACTTTGATAAAGGTCGGATTGTAGCCTATCGCGATTGCGGTTTATCGCATGGCGACATTGCTGCTCGCGTTGGTCGAGATCAAATGACTGTTAACAGATTATGAAATCGGTGGGTTCAGGAGGGTAATACGGAACGCCGTGCTGGATCCCAACGGCCTCGTATCACTAGCAGTCGAGATGACAGGCATCTTATCCGCATGGCTGTAACGGATCGTGCAGCACGTCTCGATCCCTGAGTCAACAGATGGGGACGATTGCAAGACAACAACCATCTACACGAACAGTTCGACGACGTTTGCAGCAGCATGGACTATCAGCTCGGAGACCATGGCTGCGGTTACCCTTGACGCTGCATCACAGACAGGAGCGCCTGCGATGATGTACTTAACGACGAAAGTAGGTGCACAAATGGCAGAACGTCATTTTTCGGATAAATCCAGGTTCTATTTACAGCATCATGATGTTCGCATCCGTGTTTGGCGATATCGCGGTGAACACACACTGGAAATGTGTATTCGTCATCGCCATACTGGCGTATCACCCCGCGTGATGGTATGGGGTGCCGTTGGTTACACGATTCGGTCACCTCTTGTTTGCACTGACGGCACTTTGAACAGTGGACGTTACATTTCAGATGTGTTACGACCCGTGGCTCTACCCTTCATTCGATCCTTGCAAAACCCTACATTTCACCAGGATAATGCACGACCGCATGTTGCTGGTCCTGTACGGGTCTTTCTGAATGCAGAAAATGTTCGACTGCTGCCCTGGCCAGCACATTCTCCAGATCTCTCACCAACTGAAAACGTCTGGTCAATGGTATCCGAGCAACTGGCTCGTCACAATACGCCAGTCACTACTCTTGATGAACTGTGGTATCGTGTTGAAGCTGCGTGGCCAGCTGTACCTGTACACGCCATCCAAGCTCTGTTTGACTCAATGCCCAGGCGTATCAAGGCCGTTATTACGGCCAGAAATGGTTGTTCTGGGTGTTGATTTCTCAGGATCTATGCACCCAAATTTCGTGAAAATGTAGTCACATGTCAGTTCTAGCATAATATATTTGTCTAATGAATACCCGTCCATCATCTGCATTTCTTCTTGGTGTAGCAATTTTAATGGCCAGTAGTGTATAAATGTTGTGTGGATGAATAGGCTGTGTGCTTGTGCAATGTATTGCGTTTTTTTATAAATGAGTATTGAATCTATATTTATTTCGTCTCGAGAATTATTTCACATTGAACATTTGCAGGACTGAATCACATAGGCAGCCTTTTCATTGACCAGGAAGGAAGGAAGGATTGGAGGAAATGGGAAAGCAGGAAGAAAAGTCTGAGGATCTTTCCAACAACATTAGGTTTGGAGAGTCACCTTAACCTTAGTTGGACAAAGATGGAGAAGGAAGTCGAAATTGGCCTATTTAAAAGAAGCATCAAAACATGCGCCTGAAGTAATTTGAGAAAATCTAACTCTGGAAGCCTACACACAGGTTTGAACCACAATCCTGCTGAATGTGAATCTGATTTCATTTCAATCTGTATTGGCCTAGATAATATCCTGTGGAATGAAGACCATAACTCTGTGTCCTTCTGGAGATGTACAACAATAAATACTCAAGTCAGCATAGCTCCATTCGATTGCATTTGTTCCATGTCTCGTGATCCTCCTATCCACACCACATCATGTCTCTTTCGTGTCTTACAGATGATGTGAGACCGGCAGAAACCAACAGGTGTGCCCTGTAACCTCCCACCTTCGGTGGTATGTAAGTCTGGGTGACTCCCCGCACTACTGTAGAACGCGCCGCTAAAACGGTACTAGCTACAGCTTCTCCACTGCTGTTGCTGATTTTCTGCGTAACTGGTATAGGGCCGTCACAGTGACAGACCAAATTTTCTCAGGAGGGTCTGTCTGAACCAGTCTGAAACAAAGCACACTGGAGCATTGTCCTTGACATCTAAATTCCTGGCATGAATCTAAAATCTTGACATTACGGCAGCGTAGTCGTCCCCAGAGGAACTGTGGCCACAAGATTATTCCTCTCCAGTTTCATCGGAAGGGTCGTTTAGATTAATGGATCGCCATCAGCATTATCATACAGCACACATTATGACACATGGTAGAGAGGTTTGGATTTTAACTAAAGTACTGGTGGGTAGTGTGGTGGTTAGGCACTTGGTGGCGCCACCTCTCTGTCATTTTCCTCCAGAATACTGGTGATAAACATTTCTTCCTGCAGAAGGATTCAAATGAAGTGCGTCTGTGCTACGCACCACCACAGTGGCAGCCATAGGCCGGTATCGCCAAACCACACCTTATATTTCAACAGTACAATGCCCATAAACTCGTAGTCCAGAGATCGCTGGCATTCACTGTAGCACAAAGAATCAGTTCCTGAGGTATTTTGCCTGCAGAGGAGGTATGTGATGAAATGTAATTACTTCCAAACAACGGTTGATTTGCGGCAGCTAAGTTAAGCATTGTCTTCTCAATGTGCCCTGTAAATAAGAAATAACCAAGCGGAGAAAATGTCATGGAATTTATTCTGTTGCTCGTTAAACCTACGTATAATAAGAAAAGTGCATAACAGATCAAATAACAAACGTCCACCTGAATTTTATTGGCAGTCAAAGTCAAGTGATGAGTATATTTATTAGATAATTCTCAGTGTGCCTTAGGCTATAAATTAGGTCTTCAGTAGTGCTCATGTACATGTTCATGGAAACAATTTTTATGTGTTGAGATGAATTTAATGTGTAAGACAAAGACCTAACGACAGTCGTCTACTAAATTATAATTTATTGAAATAGTGTTAATGAGTGTGCTGTGTGTATTTTAAGTATTTTAACAAATAATTTGGACGATTTAGATACAGAAATATTTAATTTCGAAGGCACATAAACCTTGGAAAGATTCATAAGTCTTACATGTTTAGAGACATAACACAATGTTTTTGCTCGAATTTTTGTAGAGATCTGTCATTACACTTACGTGTCAAGATAAGAATGCAAGTCGCATGTGCGTGTGTTTTTGCTCTTGGTAAATGATAAATAATTTTAGTAAACAGTTTACTCTGGGATTCGATTCTCTCTTGTTGCACCACCTTCTTTGGGGATATTTCAGTCTCCCATCATTTTCATTATGATATGTGCTTAAACATAAGCGAAGTTCTCATTGTGTTTTACGAAAAAGTCGAAGTGCAACGCCACTATAAAATCATCAAAACATCTTCCCCTTTAATACCTAATATGGTGTTTGCTCACTTTGTTTCCATTTTAACGATGTTGTATGTGTTTCCACATCGTGTATTTTTCTTACATGTTGGTGTTGTTTAATATTTAAGTATAGGAAATACGGTCTATAAATGTTTAGAGAGCCTTGGCAACACATATCCGAATTGTAAATATATTGAGCCTTCGTCAAAAGCTATTATTCATAATATCCAGTAGCTCTAGTAAATTTGAGCCATTGTAATAAAAGCAATAGTTACCAAACAGTATTATCTACTATATTTTTCTAGTGTATAACAAGATGCATTATCTTTATTCCTCCTTAAATGGCTCTTTAGAAGAATTTAGATATGGAAATATTTAATTTGAGATTATACTGTGAGTTACATTAAGAATAAGCTTAATTAGTTTCACCCTTGCAGTAAATCGGACTATATGCTTGTGTGCTTCTCTGCTTAGTGCAGTATTTTATCTAACGTGTATTATATGCAATCATAATCTGGGTCAGGTTAGTTTACGATATCGATCGAAACTGTAAGTTTATTATGTAATGTGAAACGCTTTAGTCGAGGAATTAGCACTGGAGTATTTACTTTGAACTTGACAATCATGTTTTTGGCACTAATTTCACGAATATGTGTGTATGTGAAAAATAACATTGCGATACTTGATTCAAAAATCGTGATTTTTTTCGTTTCTGACGTTTTTCTGCAGACATTTTAGAAAGAAATAACACTGTGACACTTGATAAGAATTATAGATAAGGAAAACAATTAATTTGAGGCTTTGTTGTGTCGTAAACTAAGCGTGGATATCAGATCAGATGTCACCATCTGTAGGTAATGAGAAGCTTAAAGCAGTAGTTGATTATTTCGCTTTCGGGATTTTTTCAGAATAGTATTTAAAGTGAAACTGATGTTCAACAACTATATATTATTAATTAGTTAATTTCATTGCATAATCAAATGTTAGTTTTTTGTAGTTTATAGAGGCTATGTTCCAGATTTGTTTTATTATTCCAAAGCACATTACGTATACTTTGCAATGAAATTTGCCGATGTGACTACTGGGCCAGCCTACATACGATTTTTGAAGTCAGTAACGAAAACTTAGATCAGACATTTTAGTCAGTCTACGCAATTCAGATAATTTAAGTGTGTGATTTTTTACAAGGTCTGATTGGACGAGAGGAGAGTAGAAGGAAGTGTGTGACGTATTTTTGACAAATAAATCAGGACGTTCAGAACACAATTCAGATGGGACTACACTGTAATTACCTGTTTCATTTTCATGGAGGCTAAAATACTAGTCTCTGATTGGAGGAGTGGAGATGAGAAGGGAAGTGGTGCGTTATACAGTATGTATGTGTGTGTGTGTGTGTGTGTGCGTGCGTGTGTGTGTGTTTTGTGTTTGTTTAAATTTACCAGCCACCAGCATCTGTAATTTGTTTTTTAAATTGCCCATTATTTTTCAAATTTCCCACACTTATTTCTTGATGACATCTTGCACCTGGATATAGGCTAGCCCCTACCCCTACCTATAGACGACCAACAGTAACACTTGCTCTTTTCAAGGATGTCGTATCACATACTTCAGTACCTCACTTATCTGCAAAATGATCCCGAATCGACATAGCCGCATTGCTTCACTGAGGTTGTAGATACTATTTTATCCAAAATACAGGTGCTAGAGTAAATTTCAATAAATACAGCAATTAACCAGTCAGGGTCATGAAAAAACTGTAATGTTAAAAGTGTGTACGAAGTCCTTGAGCTTTCCTTTAACGATCTGCCTTCTGCATCTCAGACACATTCTTCCGTCATTTCTTTAATTATTTTTCCTTTTTTGTAGAACGTGTACGAATTTTGAGCAAAAAATAACAAGAGACTGATATAAATTTCTTTCTTTCCAGGTCCTTGGCAACGGATTGCGACTGGGAGATCCACGATGTTATGAGCCAACCACCGTAACAGAGGACAGAAAGAAGTGCAGCGGTAGAAGAATGTGGAAGTTACCGTTCAGTGAACGTGTTAACGACGGTGGGAACTGTGGTGTCCAAGAAATTTCTTAAGTGTATGTTTTGTAGGTACACGCGTCTCAAGGAGAAGACTGAAAACGTGGTTGCTCTTTGGAAAACTAATAGTCGCATGTGAAAGAATGACAAGCTTTGTTGTGAAGTGACTTTTTTTTACGATGCTCCAAATATTCAGCTAGTTTAGTGCTTCAGCTGTGACTCGTAGACGTCTGAAACAAACGAGACTTAAATTCTGTTCAAAGGCTACTCAGATAATGAAGGTACATCTTGTTCACTAGATTTCTGATACTAATTGTGTATCTCACGTTAAATCTGATCTTCAGAGTGTGATTAGTATGAATGTTTACAATGGTCCAATTCTCTATCGAAGATGAAGTTACCATCGCCAATGACGTAAAGGTGGAGATGTTTTAATGTTAGGTTTTGCAAATTCTCCTTGTTACAGATATCCTGGTGCTTTGAGGGTCATTGACTCCTTTTGGTATGTATAATTTCAGCTCAAAGCACGAACAAAAACTTTGATAATCACGAGCATAAATTTAGATATAATGATACAATTTTTTCAGGACTCCTGTCGTGCAACCACTGTCTCACTATCAATGAATCTGCTCTATATGGAACAAATGTATTATAATCGAATTAGTAATGTATGTCACCCATAAAATGAATACCTTAGAAGTATAGTATTTCCAAAGCTCATTTCATTTACAAGTCCACTTGATTTTAAGTTCAATAGGCAATTAGTTGGTGGCCAGAGTGAGCTTTTGAAGGGAAGGTAGCAAGAATAGCCTCAACAGTAGAGAAATCACTTTGCCATCCACTAGGTGCAGCTGAAGGTAGCATCGTAAAACTTAAATCGCTGTAGTAGCTTCAGTATGTACTTAAATATGCTCTCTTGCAAGATCGTTAGTGAATAAAAACAAGTCATGTTAATACAGTATGAAGATTTTCATCTGTCTGTATTGTATAAGTGATACGAAAATCTTTCGAGCTAATGTAGACTCTCCTTCAGATTGTTGACATGAAACCATTTCCGGCAGCCCATTTAGAAAGTTAGTTATATTACTAACTGATCACCACTACTAAACATGTTGGACTTCGCTCTCTAGAGACACGCAGTTGTCAGTGGACCATATTACTCGAGACAGGCATTTGCATTTTCTGTGATTTTGTTAATTACTTTTTAACACTAGCTTTGGTAATAGTCAGTACCACCTCTCTTTTGTTTTACGTGTTTCAGTGATCGCCGTAGGTAATTAGTTTCGTTTTCTGTTATGCTTTCACTTACGTGTCCTATCTTTTAAATGAAAGGGAATTGGTAATTTTTTTGGAAAAGTATGGTGTTATTTATGGCTCTCCATCCACTGGCGGGATATGCACCAGTGAAGCCGACGATACTTGTTGCTCGTCTGGCATGTCGATCGCCCTATACATGCGATATTGTGTATAGTTCTTGCACGAGGTTTCCGGATATAATCTACTGTAATTACTCCTCAACTCCTGAGGTTTTTCAGGATTCTTTTTCAGAAACTTCCGTACTGCGTAGTCGCAATATTTTCTCGTTGGATGACCACACACTGCTGTCGACGATGCGAAGTAATGGTAAACTGGTAACAGACGGCAAGGTTCTGAACGTCCATCTTTCATTCAACAATGTACATGTCCAGGATTTGCCCACTCTATAGATCTGAAAATGCTGAGATCACTGGAACACCACATATGGAGTATCAGAACCTGTTTTACATAACTCATTTCGTTGAACATACCTGCTCACAGATTCCTTGGTAAATGGACAGCACGTATATAGCACTTAATCCAGCGATATTAGGTAGCTATGTAGGGAATGTGTACGGAAACACTGCGTATGGGTCACAAAATCTCTGACGTCTTGCATGTGATACCGATGTGTATAAGCAAGTACTATCTGAGAGCAGCTACACAAATATGCAGTCAGATACTGAGAATATTTCAGAGTCATATAAAGATAAAGTAGCGTACTTTAAATATTTAGGAGCGTAAAACTGTGTTTTCCACAAACTGCACTGACTACAGTATCATCTAGCAATAGGTATCAGTCAACTCATACAAAATACCAGTGCGTAACAACAAGTTGTGGGGGTATGAAATGGAATATTACATAGAATCGGTCGAGGTAAAACAGATGTTTTGCCGACTTGCGTAGACTGAATTCGGTGATGTAATTAGTCCGGAAACGGCCATTACAATAAAAATATTAGACATCTGTCATACACTGCATTTCTGTTTCATAGGTGCGGTTCTCCCCAAAACTTGCACGAGAGGAAGCCGTTATATTGGTGACAAGGTGCCATATTCCTGCATATCGTATTGCCGAAGTATGGAGCACTTTTATACTTAACAATAATAATAACAATTGTGAAAAGAAAAATACTAAAAACGAAGACCCACTAAGAATTTACGTGTAGATTGTCACTCAACAGCGCTCCACAAATACGTTATCATTAATGTTGCTTCAGTTAAATAGACATAAAATTATTATTATTATTATTATTGGGACAAATAGCCGCCTTGTCTTGAGGCAGACAGTTACAGATGATTTAGCACGTTTTGTTGAAAGAACGTTCATGAATTTAATACCACATTCTTATTTATCTTGAGTGATTTAAAAAAAACGACCTGTCTAAACCCACCACGTTCCATTTCAGCTCCTGCTAAATATCATAATCCATGGCTTGTACGTAGCGGCTTAGAGAAATTGTGGAATTGTCCTTTCGATTTTTTTAGCCGCTAAAGGAGGAAGATTTTTCCATGGACCACATATTCAGATGGTGAGCAATGAGCATTCGCCACACAACTCAAGTGAACTTGCTAAAAACAGTTATGAGGTTAAACGGAGACGTTTTTAATTAAAACTGCAATATCATAAGTTTTAAGAAGACCCATAAACATATGATGTTCCCCCGAATACTTCTCGCGAAATGACGTTTATAAGAAAATCGGAGAAACATCTGACATTCGCCAATAGCACAGGAGGGTAATACAATATTAGACCTATCGTCAGAACATTATTGAATTGCTTAATTTTAGCTGTACAATCAGTAGTGAATTTTCCCATCATCCACTAACACAGTCCGTAAAGAGCTTGCCCTAGATTCATTTTACAAACTTCTCAGGAACTTCGATGTGAAGTTGAATGAAACTGAAATGTATCCAACATATGTAGCTATCCAGTTCACTGAAGAACTAACGTGCACTGGTCACATATATTTTTTATTTGAAGGGAGAGATCACGCTTATTATCTAAAGACTAGGTATTTTATTCAAACTAAGTTATTGTTCGTCTCCCTTCAAGTTTTCGTGTTTGATTAGAGCTCTTAGATAAGCCGTATTGTGTTGAAACTGGCCAAAAGAATGTTAAAAGAGGTTCAACAGTGACATTTTCGTAAGCTGCTTCTGCATACTAATGACAAGATAGATTCTCCGCAGTTTATTAGCTAAGCTTGGGCTTCAACTGTTTCCTTCTTGACGCGGAAGAAGCTAAACATCATCTTACCGAGTTACCTGATGTTTCAACAGTGTCTACCGTGTAACTGTAGAGTGTTTTTCACAAAGGAATTTGAATATGTTTTGTGCAGCTTACAAGATGGCCATCTTCAGTTTCATTTATAGTTTTCGGATTTGGAAGCCAGCTCTCAGACATAAACTTGCTGAAGCATTGCGACACAATTCTCAAAAAGTTCCTACATATACACTCCTGGAAATTGAAATAAGAACACCGTGAATTCATTGTCCCAGGAAGGGGAAACTTTATTGACACATTCCTGGGGTCAGATACATCACATGATCACACTGACAGAACCACAGGCACATAGACACCCTTAAGATTCTACAGTGATTATGCTAAAGAACTTGCCCCCTTTCTATCAGCAATTTATCGTAGATCGCTGGAAGAACGTAAAGTACCTAGCGACTGGAAGAAAGCGCAGGTCGTTCCCATTTTCAAGAAGGGTCATAAATCAGATGCGAATAATTATAGGCCTATTTCGCTTACGTCAATCTGTTGTAGAATAATGGAACATGTTTTGTGTTCTCGTATTATGACGTTCTTAGATAATACAAATCTCCTTCATCATAACCAACATCGATTCCGCAAACAGAGATCATGTGAAACTCAGCTCGCCCTATTTGCCCAAGAAATTCACAGTGCCGTAGACACTGGCGAGCAGATTGATGCCGTATTCCTGGACTTCAGGAAGGCATTTGATACGGTTCCGCACTTACGTTTAGTGAAAAAAATACGAGCTTACGGAATATCGGACCAGGTTTGTGATTGGATTCAGGATTTCCTAGAAGAAAGAACACAACATGTCATTCTTAACGGTTCAAAATCTGCAGATGTAGAGGTAATTTCGGGAGTACCGCAGGGAAGCGTGATAGGACCTTTATTGTTTACAATATACATAAATGACTTAGTTGACAACATCGGTAGCTCCGTGAGGCTATTTGCAGATGACACGGTTGTCTACAAGAAAGTAGCAACATCAGAAGACTCGTACGTACTCCAGGAGGACCTGCAGAGGATTAATGCATGGTGCGACAGCTGGCAGCTTTCCCTAAACGTAGATAAATGTAATATAATGCGCATACATAGGGGCAGAAATCCATTCCAGTACGATTATGCCATAGGTGGTAAATCATTGGAAGCGGTAACGACCGTAAAATACTTAGGAGTTACTATCCGGAGCGATCTGAAGTGGAATGATCACATAAAACAAATAGTGGGAAAAGCAGGCGCCAGGTTGAGATTCATGGGAAGAATTCTAAGAAAATGTGACTCATCGACGAAAGAAGTAGCTTACAAAATGCTTGTTCGTCCGATTCTTGAGTATTGCTCGTCAGTATGGGACCCTTACCAGGTTGGATTAATAGAAGAGATAGACATGATCCAGCGAAAAGCAGCGCGATTCGTCATGGGGACATTTAGTCAGCGCGAGAGCGTTACGGAAATGCTGAACAAGCTCCAGTGGCGGACACTTCAAGAAAGGCGTTACGCAATACGGAGAGGTTTATTATCGAAATTACGAGAGAGCACATTCCGGGAAGAGATGGGCAACATATTACTACCGCCCACATATATCTCGCGTAATGATCACAACGAAAAGATCCGAGAAATTAGAGCAAATACGGAGACTTACAAGCAGTCGTTCTTCCCACGCACAATTCGTGAATGGAACAGGGAAGGGGGGATCAGATAGTGGTACAATAAGTACCCTCCGCCACACACCGTAAGGTGGCTCGCGGAGTATAGATGTAGATGTAGAACAGAGCATGCACAATGTCGGCACTAGTACAGTGTATATCCACCTTTCGCAGCAATGCAGGCTGCTATTCTCCCATGGAGACGATCGTAGAGATGCTGGATGTAGTCCTGTGGAACGGCTTGCCATGCCATTTCCACCTGGCGCCTCAGTTGGACCAGCGTTCGTGCTGGACGTGCAGACCGCGTGAGACGACGCTTCATCCAGTCCCAAACATGCTCAATGGGGGACAGATCCGGAGATCTTGCTGGCCAGGGTAGTTGACTTACACCTTCTAGAGCACGTTGGGTGGCACGGGATACATGCGGACGTGCATTGTCCTGTTGGAACAGCAAGTTCCCTTGCCGGTCTAGGAATGGTAGAACGATGGGTTCGATGACGGTTTGGATGTACCGTGCACTATTCAGTGTCCCCTCAACGATCACCAGTGGTGTACGGCCAGTGTAGGAGATCGCTCCCCACACCATGATGCCGGGTGTTGGCCCTGTGTGCCTCGGTCGTATGCAGTCCTGATTGTGGCGCTCACCTGCACGGCGCCAAACACGCATACGACCATCACTGGCACCAAGGCAGAAGCGACTCTCATCGCTGAAGACGACACGTCTCCATTCGTCCCTCCATTCACGCCTGTCGCGACACCACTGGAGGCGGGCTGCACGATGTTGGGGCGTGAGCGGAAGACGGCCTAACGGTGTGCGGGACCGTAGCCCAGCTTCATGGAGACGGTTGCGAATGGTCCTCGCCGATACCCCAGGAGCAACAGTGTCCCTAACTTGCTGGGAAGTGGCGGTGCGGTCCCCTACGGCACTGCGTAGGATCCTACGGTCTTGGCGTGCATCCGTGCGTCGCTGCGGTCCGGTCCCAGGTCGACGGGCACGTGCACCTTCCGCCGACCACTGGCGACAACATCGATGTACTGTGGAGACCTCACGCCCCACGTGTTGAGCAATTCGGCGGTACGTCCACCGGCCTCCCGCATGCCCACTATACACCCTCGCTCAAAGTCCGTCAACTGCACATACGGTTCACGTTCACGCTGTCGCGGCATGCTACCAATGTTAAAGACTGCGATGGAGCTCCGTATGCCACGGCAAATTGGCTGACACTGACGGCGGCGGTGCACAAATGCTGCGCAGCTAGCGCCATTCGACGGCCAACACCGCGGTTCCTGGTGTGTCCGCTGTGCCGTGCGTGTGATCATTGCTTGTACAGCCCTCTCGCAGTGTCCGGAGCAAGTATGGTGGGTCTGACACACCGGTGTCAATGTGTTCTTTTTTCCATTTCCAGGAGTGTAGTTTTAAATATTACAAGATTTACATAGAACATTATTTGCCTATTGACGTGTTCATCGATAAGTGAATGCGCAGCGTAATAAAACTGTAAAGTGGCTGGTTCCAATCTCGCTAGTAGCATGTTGTCTTATTTTTATTAAAATTCCATACTTACTAACAAATGGAAATGTCAATTTAATAAATATTGAATTATAATTTTAAATAACAATAACGTATTTTTATATTTAATTATTTGTCATACGAAAATAAATTAAAATTTCATGCAGACATGGGGAATGATTATTTTTTGAAACTAAAAGAATCATACACATATCAATGGTCTGTCCACAACCTAGAAGTAAAAAAATATTTATTACTTGATGTTTCACACTTTTTAACTAAATTATAATTTATTGTGAATAATCGTATTATTATACCAATAGTAATAAAAATAAAAAACATGTTATTTTCTATTAAAAAAGTGCGACTTAATGTTTGTTTAATAACATTTTCGATAATTATTAAATATGGAATTTAAATAAAAGTAAAATACGCTACGTAACTGTTATTGTTATCTTATGAACGTTATGCAGTTAATTTAACTTGTGAAATGGAAAATGTTTAGACACAAACCAGCGACCCGACTTTTCGACTGCAGTTCTATTACGCTACTTGTTCGCCTAAAACCGATTATGCTAGTACGATATGTCAATAATGGTTAGTGCTTAACAGCGCTCGGGGATCTCGTAATCTTAAACAGCTAAATGCAGTTTCAGTTTTCTGTTTACGTGTGGAGACTGACATTCACAGATTAGTGACTGTTACGCGGGGTCTGAGCATACTGGAATGTAAAGGATGAGCTTCATTTCGAGCAGGAGTTTTTCATCCATGCGAAGACGTTCTCTTCATAAACGAAATTGTTGTCCTGAACAATCATTACAGATACGGTTCTCGTCTTGTATTTCTTTGTCTGTGAGTGTGTGTATGTGTGTGTGTGTGTGTGTGTGTGTGTGTGTGTGTGTGTGAGTGTGTATGTGTAATCGTCTTTTGTCGTTGACATGAAATGTTTCAGGAGGTAACAGACTCATTTTGAAAGTCGACAGCATGAGAAATTCTGAACGTAAAACTTTATACAACGATACAGCGTCGTGAATAGTTACAGAGCACCTACTCTAAACTATTGTTGGTTTTTGATGGAGTGGGCCGCTTGCGCGGAGACGCAGGTTACAGTGGAGCAAAAGCTCCTACCGTTCTGGCTCATCAGTGTTGAAGTGATTGGTGCCGTTTACTCGCGTACGTAGTATTGTGTGCTGCTGGGGCCGTTAGTAATCGAAGGAGTTGGTGCAGTGACCAGATAAATCACGTTTACGTGATTTCGAGTAAAGCACAAAAAACCTCTTCACAACCAGGCAAACTTTTTAATTTATGTTGCCTTTATTTACGCCACCTTCGCACCCTAATAGCTTATTACAAGAGTAACCAAAGATTTATTACGATATTTATTGAATTTTACGAAATAGGTCTTGTGTTTCTCCTTCATCAAACAACTTAATTTCATGAATATGACGTCAAATGATTAAAGAGGTATGTGGAGAAACATATAAGCTCTTCACGGAATACTGGGTATTATGAGCGGTCTAAGAATTACAAAAAAGGATATCCTAATAGAAGTCTTAGCCTTGAACGTTAGTAAGAACATTGTGCTTTCCTTTCCAAGTAACCCAAAGCTGCGGTCACAGGTAAAAAGCTTTAATGTAGGACAGGAAATGCATGAATTATTGTCTAGAAAAATCCACTGAAAGCTTGTGTTTGGGGATACTGCAACACGCTGTTATTTTGGGGGCTGCAACTGTCAGTAGAAATATGCATATGTACCACGTTTCTGTCAAGTATATCGGCATAAGGCATTAAAAATATGGAATAATAAAAAGTCAGAACATGCACCTGACTTGTTCCTAGCCACTAGAAGACAACATTCAAAATTAATTAGACAAACCAAAACAGCAGGTAACTCCGTAAAATTGAGGAAGTATTCCACAAAATGAACATCAGATCCTTCCCGTGGAATTGAAGAAATATTTCATAAAATCAACGTCAGACTTTTTATAAAACTTTTCAAACGAAGCTTAACGAGTGCCAGCCCCAAATTCTTTGCTTCAAGAAGGAAAACGGACACCTGTCACTTAAAAACCAAGAAAAATTCAGAGAATCTTGCCCATATTTTAAAAATTGCTGAATGGCCTTGATCCCACAGAAAGGTTTGTACTACAAAGTCTCCTTAAAATGGATCCTGATTCACTAGTATGAAATGAAGAGGAAATTGTTAGAGAAGATAAAAGGTTAAAAAGTAACAAAGCTTCCGGGCAAGGCGGAACTGTTGCACAACTCCTGAAATCAGCTGGCCCAAATACCTCATAAGAAATGCAAAACGACTGAGAAATTCTAGATGATTGACAACTGCACTGATACATCCATTATATTAAAAGGGAGAGAGAACGGATTTCAATAATTACAGAGACATTTCCCTTATGCCTGTACCGCAGATAACTATATCTCATTGTGCCGTGAACCGAGTACAAAAACAAACTGAAAGCAAAGCTGGTGAATATCAGCAGATTTCAGACCGCAAGAACAAATTTTAGTTCTGACAGTAATTCTAAGGTTTCAAAAAATCAATAACAAGGTAGTAGCGTCTGGCTTCGTAGATTTTAAAAACAAGCTTATGACTCAGTGGACCGTTAGGCTCCTTTCTAGATTTTGAAAGAACGAAGTCTGGACCTCAAACATACTGCAATTATTAGTTAAACATTGAATGGTACAAAATCCAGGGTAAAATTCGCGGAGAAAATTCGGAAAATTTTGCAATTTGAGCAGAAATGAAACAACATGAAGGATTCTCCCTATTACTCTTCAACTGGCCTTTGAGGAAGTAATGTAAGAGTATCGAAAATTCAAATCAGGGTTCAAAATAGGCGAACCAAACAAATTAAGAAGAATAGACCGCTTAGTTTTTGCAGACGTGCTGTTGATTCTATGTGAGGAGATTAAAACAGCGCAAAAATTGATAGGAATTCTTACAGAAACAGTAGAAAGAGGAGGGCTCAAAATACATTTGAAAAAAAAAATACATGTCTAACAACAACCTGACACCCAAAATTCTGAAATTGAAATATGGGAAAATCGAGAGAGTTTCTCCGTTCAGATATTTAAACGAAGTCATTCAGAAAACTGGCCTTCGGTACATTATTTACGTATTTCATTGTCATAAAATAAAACTGTTTTCAGGCTCACAAAATACGTCTGTAAAAAAAATGCATTTCAAAATGCATGAGACTGAGACACTAGAATATAGTCATCAAACCAGAGTATCTTTACAGAATTGAAACACGCATTTTAAACAAAAAGAGAGAAAAATAAATCCTAAAGAGGGAATGAAAAATTAATCAGGAAAATTTTAGGACCAAGTTTTACTGAAGAAGGAAAACACACACACACACACACACACACACACACACACACACACACACACACACACACACAAATAAAGCAATTGAAAAGTATATCAACATTCATTCACATACGAAAAAAATCGCACGGCCACTTTAAAACAACGGGGCGGACCAGATTAACCAGTTAACCAGATAAGTTTTCGAATTCTCCGAAACCACAGTAAAGCTAAAGCTGAAACAGTAAAACGGATTGGTGGAGTAAAAGAAGATGTGAAGGGAGCAGTAGTTAACACTACGTAATATACCAAACGGAAAAAAAATTAGGCAGAAAATTCACAATTGGACAGATGGCCTGCAAGAAAAACCCAATAATACCGGAAAATATAAATCTGAGGAGAGGAAAAGAGTGCATTGTGATAGAGCGAGAGTAATGTGAGCACAATGGAAAGCTGAAAGAAAGCGCTGAAAATGAGTGTTGTACATCTTAGGGCCACAGTGCAGAAAGCTGAATAATGAAAAAAAATAAAAGAATCAAATGAAGAAAGAAATGGAACGCATGTAGGAGTATCCGGGATAATATTAACCTAAACTCTAATGTGAGGCAATAGGAAGGTTTGGTGAATGAAGAAAAAATTGCCCAGGTGTGAGTAGGAATCGCGCAGAGACGGTTCCGTACAAACTTAATTATTTGTATACACAGTTCATCCATCCAGGGAATCGACGACTTTTGCCTGTTATCGATATTGATACTGGCAAGGTGTTGGTCCCGGGAGTTTCAAGCCTTTCGAGATTGTTTTAATTTTGAGTCTGAAGTCGGATAGAAAATGGCAAAAGAAATATGTTTTTCGTGTGATATAATTCCAAACTAACAATTTTATGTGTCTTTTCCTTTACTGTACTATCTTGCCAGAGTTCTTGATTCTAGGTCAACGGGAAGTATCCCACAGGTTTAATGAGTACAGAAATATGTGGCTTAAACGACTGTATCTTTTCATTGCATTGATTCTCACGCTTCAATTTTTTACACTGTCCAAGGATACACAATAATATTTGACATGAATTTCGACTTGATACTTCTAGCCAACCCTGAGAAAAAGGGGTTTTTAAGAGTTGGATAGACGGACAACAAACTGATCCTATAAGGTTCAGTTTTTACCGATTTAGTTAAATGACATGCACTGTAGCAAAACCGTGACAGAAGAGAGCCGAAGCAGCTGAGACGTGGTGCTACAAAATAATGTTGAAAATTAGGCGGTCGGATAAGGTAAAGAATGAGGAGGTACTTCGCAGAATCGGCGAGGGAAGGAATATATGGAAAACACTGACACGAAGAAGGCACAGGATGATAGGACAGCTTTTAAGACATCAGGGAATGACTTCCAAGGTACTAGAGGGAATTCTAGACGCTAAAACTCTAGGGAAAGGGAGAGATTGGAAAACGCCCAGCATATAACTGAGGACGCATGCCGCAAGTGCTACTCTAGGATGAAAAGGTTGGAGCAGGAGAGGAACTCGTGACGGGCCGCATCAAACAAATCAGAAGACTGAGAGCCAACTTCGAAGCCAGCAAGTTTCGCATCGCACCAGGCAGCGAAAATTAATTTTTTTAATCCATGGAACGCATAAAAAAGACGTTGCTATAAATCAGTGAGAAGCTGAAAGACTTACATAAGAGGCAACTGTTAACTGTGGAAAATATAGTACATTGATAACGGCCATAGTAAGACATCTGTTACATCGAAAATCTGTTACTTTTATTGTTGACGAAATGCGATCAGTACAAAAGAATTTGTCTCACCTGCGAGCGCCCTTGTCTCAGGTAAGATGTTCATGTTTCAATAAAATGATATTTGAATTGTGTTTGCCTTAATTCTCGTGGAAAACTTGAGTCCTTCAAGTAATATTGCTGAGAAACTAGAAAAATTTACGCTACAGCCTGAGGACTGTCTATTGAGTTTTCTAAAGTAACAACTTTGGACTTGTCTTTTTTTCATCAACATATGAAAGCACAGAAGTGGTTGTAGCAAAATTCGGGAAATATTTAGATACACTAAAAGGAGACGTTGAATCAAAATAATCACGAATATCGAACGTGTTCATGAACATGCTATGAGAAGTAGTCTTGCAAATCAACTTGGACACGAACAGCCCTAATGTTCGAAAAGATAGGCACTGCTTACCTAGGGAGCTGTAGGCTGGCCTGTTCACTGAGAAAACAACAAACAACTCAAGGAAAATGACATAGTCTGTTCGAAGATCGTTGCACTGTTTCTGAAAGAAGATTCAACTTCACAGTAAGGGATATGAAATGTGAATGTCAGTGACATACTAGCTCAAATTGTACATTACAAATAAAACTGTGTATTTCACGAAACAAAATGTAAGTAGTTAATTTTTTTATTAGATTCCCTGAAATGAAAGAAACGTCCACGAGACGCTGGATTATGAATATGTTTAGACGCTTAAAAATGGTCAATATATTTAAAGGCAATAATCAATGTACCACTAAAAGGACTAATTAAAAAATATATAACTGACGTAAGATGTTGACTAATATGGGCGAATTTTCCAATAGGTTCATCAACATGTACACATCAGAACAGAAACTCTAATTTATATAAATAAACGAATTATATTGGATCATTCACAAAATAGGCACCAATGATATTCGAGGAAAAATAACACCTTGAAATAGTGCCATAGGCTACCCCTTTCTCAAAAACTACTATTCTTAGCAAGCAGTGAGGAAAGCGAAAGAAATTTCGAATGAGGAATACCAAAATATAAATAAAAGAATAAAGTCATTAAAACTCACCAGATCTTACATTAAACAACCTCCTCTCTGCTGATTCCGGAGCTTGCGTAAGATTTAAATACGACATCTTCTTTATACTTCTATAAAATTCTCTGCAAATAGTTTATTTCTTGTTGTTTTTGCATAGGCTTACGACAAGCTTGTTTCAGCATCTGGGCCATTTTCAAGTGTTCTTGTTGACATTACAATCATAAATCATTTTATTCTACCTCTGTGTGGCAATACTACGAGATTTTTGTCTTTTATTTACGTCTAGATGGAGTGACGTCCATAAAAATCTTTGAACGTAATTTATTTCATCTACTACGCTGCTAATACAGCTGATATAGTTATCTTCTGTAGAAATTTCATGTTACATTTGGCAGTTGTCAAATAATTCAGATTATGTTTACAAGTAAATAATGTCTTAGGTAGACTAACAATTTGTTTATATTTGCCGGAGATATTCTGCGTCATGTAGATGCGCGCTCTTAATGTTGTCTGTTGTTTTTTGTTTGTCTTGTTGTGTTCATCCCTTTTCTTTTTCTATTATGTTTCCAGATAATTTTTTTGTTCGAGGTGTATTTGTTCGTTTAGGATGTTATTCGATACCTATTCGTGTGTGTATGAATTTCTAGTTCTTCCAAAATTGTTTATGGTTTGACCTTTTTGCATCCTACGTAGAATTATCAAAACTGTTTCGGTTGTGTCCAATCTACGGTTTTTATTATTTTTTAAGTGTAACAAAAGCTTGATTAGTTGCTTTTGCAGTCTCTCGCGTGTTCTTTAAATCTTATACTAAAACTCCATTTTTTTTGTCTTATTGCAGCCATCACAGGAAATTTTGTATATAGTTGAATGAGAAATAGCAGGGACGTCACTTTTTCTTTTCCTTATCTCAGCTTTGTTTGTAAGTTATTAGTAGTGAAATATTAGCTGAATTTTCGTATTATTTGACTTTTTTTATTTTGTGTGATATATCACACGAAATAAAGGAACTATCAAAGAATAAGAGAATTCAGCTAACACTTCCACAACCAATACCCTACAAAGAAATCTGAGATCAGGAAAGAGCGATGTCCCTATCTTTTCTAATCTAAGTATATACAAAATCTCCTGAGGTGATTGCAGTAGGACAAAGAGGACGAAGTTTTAGTATAAGATTCAAAGAACCAGAGAGAGACTGCAAAAACAACTATCAAGTTTTTACCTACACTTAAAATATAAAAACCATACTGGACACAACCGAAACCGCTTTGATAATTCTAGGAAGGATGCAAAAAGGTGAAACCATGAACAATTTTTGAAGAACTAAAAATTTGTACACGTTCTAAACGAACCAATGAACCTCAAACATAAAAACTATCTGGAAAATTTTGTTAACAACAGAAAAAGGAATGAACACAATACGATAAACAAAAAATAGACAACATTAAGTTCGCACATCGACATAATGCAAAGTATGTTTGGTAAAAAACAAACTCTGACTACCTAAGATATAATTTACTTAATGTGTGAATGGAACTGTATGAACACGGACTTTTTAAAGAAGGTAAATACGTGACCAACATTAACAACATATTAAATAAAAAACATTACGTTCCAAGACATTTGATACGCACACTCCATCTAGAAATAAATATAAGATAAAAATCTCATAGTATACTTACATAGACATAGAATAAAATGTTTTATAAATGAAATGTCAACAGAAACACTTGAAAATTGTCCAAATTCCAAAGCAGGCCTGTCATGAGACTATTTAAAAACAGCAAGGAATAAATTAATTGCACCTAATTTTGTGGAAGTATAAAAAATTATACAGAATCACAGTTAACTTTTGATAGAGACATATGTGTAGAACAGCAGACTGAAAATCACATGGGGAAATAGAAGTATATTTATTACACATCTATGCTCGTTGCTGTAATTCACGGAGGTAAGTATGTGGAAACGAGCACATAGTTCAAAGTGAATATAAGAGACAAAATGTGTACAACTAATTCGTAACGTAGACGTAGAAGATTACGTTCACATTGTATGGAATGATGTTGCAACGGCATCTGTATAAGAATTATTTAGGTATCTCCATTTAATTATGTCATGCTCAACGTACCGATTGGTCTCATTTTCGCAATGTGGACGTGAAAAAGTAACCATGAAGGTTTTGATTGTTCATGTTTGAGCACAGAAAAAGGCTTTGGATTTCAATAAGGCAAAGAGTAATTCAGCTTTAGAAGTATCTGCACCATAATTAATCATTAGAAAGATATGAACGACATTATAAACAGAGGGCTCAGTATCTTTTTGAGAAAGCTTTCTACTCGGACTCACAGAAACTCTACTAACAGACCTTGAGGAATAGTGCACTGAGTCACGTGAGGTTCATCAGAACGGAGAGAAGTTCATAACTTAAAGAAGTGTCTACATTACCCAAACAATTCTGATGAAGCGTGTAAGAAAATTTCAGATCCTTAAACTGGGAAAACGAAAGAGGGATACGTGTAATGGTACATACTCTGTCACCTTCGGTTTGCGGATATTTACCTCTGTCACAGGTAAACATTTACAGTTATAAAAAAAATGAAAAATAGTGTATACCGGACAAATCGAATGAGAAAAGGTGGGAATTCGTCCTTTCGACAGAGGATATTAGAAGTAGGTCTATGATTCCATATTTCGGGATTTGCATAAATATTTGCACAAATGATTCCAATCATATTGCGTGCCTATGGAGTATCGCCCCACAGTCAGCTGTGCCTCTGAATTTATGATTTCCTGGCTTAAAGGTCACACTTCAAAACGGATACAGGGATTAGTGAACACAGGTTATCGCAGGGTGACTGAATATTGCAACCCCCAAATCCTCCAAAAATATACGAAAAATATATCTATTGGAAAAGAGATAAAAATTCACTTGACGCCTTCCTGAGAGACAATCTCCGCTCCTTTTAAATTAACAATATGAGTGTAGACCAGATGTGGCTTACATTCAAAGAAATAGTATCGGCAGCAATTGAGAGATTTATACCAAATAAGCTAACAAACGACGAGGCCGATCCTCCTTAGTACACAAAACGGGTCAGAACATTGTTGCAGAAATAACGACACAAATATGCCAAATTTAAACAGACGCAAAATCCCCAAGATTGGCAATCTTTTGCAGAAGCTCGAAATTTAGCGCTGACTTCAATGCGAGATGCTTATAATAGTTTCCACAACGAAACTTTGTCACGAAGCCTGGCAGAAAATCCAGAGAGATTTTGGTCGTATGTGAAGTATTTTGGCGGCAAGAAACAATCAATGCCTTATCTGCGCGACAGCAGTGGGAATGCTATCGAAGACAGTGCTGTCAAAGCAGAGTTACTAAACACAGCCTTCCGAAATGCCTTCACAAAAGAATGCAAAGTAAATATTCCAGAATTCGAATAGAGAACAGCTGCCAACATGATTAACGTAGAAGTAAATGTCCTCGGAGTAGTGAAGCAACTTAAATCACTTAATAAAAGCAAGTCTTCTGGTCCAGACTTCATACCAATTAGGTTCCCTTCAGAGTATGCTGATGCAATAGCTCCATACTTAACAAATATACAAGCGTTCGCTCGACGAAAGATCCGTACCCAAAGACTGGAAAGTTGCACAGAACACATCAGTATTCAACAAAGGTAGTAGGAGTAATCCACTTAATTACAGGTCCATATCTTTAACGTGGATATGCAGCAGGATTTTGGAACATATGTTGTGTTCGAACATTATGAATTACCTAGACGAAAACAATCTATTGACACAAAGTCAACACGGATTTAGAAAACATCGTTCTTGTGAAACACAACTAGCTCTTTACTCGCATGAAGTGCTGAGTGCTATTGGCAAGGGATTTCAGATTGATTCCGTATATCTAGATTTCCCGAAGGCTTTTGACACTGTACCACACAAGAGGCTTGTAGTGAAATTGCATGCTTATGGAATATCGTCTCAGTTATGTGACTGGATTCGTGATTTCCTGTCAGAGAGGTCACAGTTCGTAGTAACTGATGGAAAGTCATCGAATAATACAGAAGTGATTTCTCGCGTTCCCCAAGGTAGTGTTATAGGCTCTTTCCTGTTCCTTTTCTATGAAAATGATTTGGGAGACAATCTGAGCAGTCGTCCTAGGTTGTTTGCAGACGACTCTGTCGTTTATCGACTAATAAAATTTTATCGACTAATAAAGTCATTAGACCAAAACAAATTGCAAAACGATTTAGAAAATTGGCGATTGACCCTAAATAACGAAAAGTGTCAGGTCATCCACGTGAGTGCTAAAAGGAATCCGTTAAACATCGATTACACGATAAATCAGTCAAATATAAAGCCCCTAAATTCAACTAAATACCTAGGAATTAAAATTACGAACAATTAGAAGGAACACATAGAAAATGTTCTGGGGAAAGGTAATCAGAGACTGCGTTTTATTGGCAGGACACTTAGAAAATGTAACATATCTACTAAGGAGACTGCCTACACTACGCTTGTCCTTCCTCTTTTAGAATACTGCTGCGAGGTGTGGGATCCTTACCAGACAGGACTGACGGAGTACATAGAAAAAGTTCAAAGAAGGGCAGCATGTTTTGAATTATTGCGAAATGGGCGAGAGAGTGTGACTGAAATGATAGAGGATTTGGGGTGGACATTTTTAAAACAAAGGCGTTTTTCGCTTCGGCGGAATCTTCTCAGGAAATTCCAATCACCAAGTTTCTCCTCCGAATGCAAAAATATTTTGTTGACACCGATCTACACAGGGAGAAACGATCAGCTGGGAAATCAGAGGTGGTACAGAAAGATATAGGTATTTGTTCTTTCGGCGCACTATACGAGATTGGAATAATAGAGAATTGTGAAGGTGGTTCGATGAACCCTTGGCCGCGCACTTAAATGTGGTTTGCAGAATATCCATGTAGATTTATAAGTAGAACCAATGGAATGATATCTAGTGGGACAGAAGCGGAACAGAAATGTTGTCCCCCAAGCAAGTGTTATAGATCCTCCATCGTTCCTTATACGTGTACACGATTTAGGAGGCAAACTGAGCAGCTCTCTGAAAACTGTTGGCAGATGATACCGTCGTTTAGCCCCTAGCGAAGTCATCAGAATATCAAAATTAATTGTGAAGTGATTTAGACAAGATGTCCACATGGTGTTAGGAGTGGCTGTTGATGCTGTTCAATAAAAAGTCTTAGCTCCTCTCATTCCACAACAAACCTAACAACTACAATAACGAACAATTTGAAGATAAAAACATCACACAGAAAATGTATTGACAGATCTCATAGGAAGTGCCACAGATCTGCTAAGAAGACGGCCTAAAATGCGCTTGCCTGTCCTCTTCCGTAGTGATGATGCGCGGTAAGGAATACTTAAGAGGTTCAACTGACAGATGATCTTGAATATGTTCAAAACAGGGCAGCTGGTTTTGTACTGTCTTGAAATGGGGAACGGAATATCATTGATCTGATAAGCGTGTTGGGGTAACAGACATTGAAACAAAGGCATAATTCGTTGCGACGCTATCTTCCCACGAAATTTCGAAGCCAAATTTGTCCTCCGGATTCGGAAATATTTTGTTGACTTCCAACCACGTAGGGAGAAATGACAGTCATAATACACTAAGAGAAATTGGAGCTCGGAAGGAAAAATTTAAGTGCTCACTCTTCCCGTGTGATATTCGAGAGTCTGAAATGATTTCAAAAATTATTGGTGCGGAAGTGCTTCTATGAGTTTTCTGCCAAACATCTTGAGCGTGAATTGTCAACTAGTCATGTACATGTGGATGAACTAGAAATGACGAATTAAGTCATAGACCTATTTCTCGGGTTTTTGGATTTAAAGCAGCTGATACACTGACTAGGTGACAGAAAAAAAGTGGAAAAATATAGAGCAAATGTGAATGTACATAGATAAAAATTCTAACTACTGAGTGAGACAAAAGGAGGTCTTTAGCCAACAGTGAAATTCCAATGTCTGGTGATGATGATGATGATGACAATGATAATTAGGCGATGTATAGTGCGTATTTTGATTTCCATGACCGTCAGTGGTAGATCAAAAATTTTACGTATAAAAGTCTGTGTTTCTGGGATGCGCCAAACATAAACTGTGAGGGTAGAAATTTGTTGAAACCCCACCAAACACTTTGCGTTGCATAATTGAGTTCTACATACTAGGATATAATAATTTAGCCACACAACTTCAACATAATAGACACACTTTTCGTCAAAGAGGGCGAACGAGGAGAATTAAATGAGTTGCAATACGCAATGATTGTAGACGTTCACAGATCTGCACATTTCGTGAAACAGATTTTACATAGGTTAGAAGCGTCTAAGGTCAACCATCTTATTCAAATGTGACGGTGGAGAAGCTCAGATCCCACTCATGGTTTTAGCAGACATAAGAAATTCACTATTAGTGACAGCAGGCATTTCAAGTATTCTGTACGAATCAGTCATCAGACGTTGCAGAGTACTATTTGCTGCTCACAGTGTTCAGTTACTAAACGAGCTGCCGAGAAATGGCGCGGATCTCACGAACACTCACCTGGTTGAAAGACAATGGTGCACAGGATTATTGTGACATATAGTTTATAATGGTACAAGGAAACCTGTCACAGGCTGGTGGTTAAGAGGACGACGGTTTGATGAATTGATAACTAGCGGTAAATGACAAGGTTCTTGAGGCGAGGATGTGAGGGACAATAAAACTGTATGCATCTGAATGGGACGTTGCACTAGTGAAATGTGGTGGTTTTTGTTGTTGAAAAGAGTAGCTGGAAGGATGAGATAGGAAACTAGTCGCAAGGACAATTCTAGATACGAGTACATAAGGCAGACCGTCTAGAGTTTGGGATACCTCAGCTATGCTGAAACGAAGATGATGATAGCTGGCAGGCGATAGACCTATATGAAACGAAGCTTAGGGTTGATGACCGGATCAACATTGTAGTCAGCCAAGACTATAATAAAGGTGGTAATGTCATAATAAAAGACCTGGGAGAACAGTTTAATGAAATGGGCCCTGTCTTGAAAACAGGTCATAAAATGAACATGAACAAAAGTAAAACAAGGATAATGAGATGTAGTCGTATTAAACCAGCGATGCTGGATTAGTTAGATTAGGAAATGAAATAACTGCTGATGGACTGCCAGTAGTAAGAAAATCATTTCTGAAAAAGATAAATGTTGTCCATGCTGGATTTGTGAAAATATGTATGCTATATAGACTGTAAAACTTGTTGCATCATCCTGAATAAGCATGTCAAATGAAACGTCGTCAAATTGAACGTGAGCAAGTGTTCACAAATTCATATTTGCAGGAATGGAAGGTATACTTCTGACGAATACATGACTATGAATGGAAAAGTTGGCCATCTGAAGACGAGCCGGACAGCGTGCAACAGACAGTGACATTAAAATAAAGCTTTTTAAAAGTATTCGTAGCTGGCTGCATTCTTCACCAACAAATCTGTTGACATCGAATGTACATTTTAATGTCAGAAAATTGTTTTTCAAGGTTTTTGCCTGGAGTGTACCCTTGAACCAAGCGGAAGGTGAACGATAACTGTTCAGACAATGAAGTATGGTGTTACAGAAGAATTCCGAAAATCAGATGAGTCTGTGGAGTAACTAATTAGGAGGCGCTAATTCGAACGGAGGATAAAAGAAATTTGTGGCATAACCTGTCCATGCGAAGGAATCGTTTCTGACAAGACTCATTCTCAGACATTAAGTAAATCGTAGCTTTGTAATTGAGGAAAGTCTGGTGTGTAAATATTTTGAAGGGAGAGCAAGGCTCGAATACAGCAAACAGATTCAGGTGGATGTAGGCTGCAGTGGCCGTGCAGAGATGAAGAGGTTTGGACAGGACAGATTAGCATGAAGAGCTGGATCAAAACTGTCTTGCGACTGAAAACCACAACAAAACCATAAGGAATCTATGACTAACGGGGGGGATCTCGAGTGCAATTATCACACAGACTTTGTCATATATAAAACATGTGGCAAACTGCAGTTCATTGCTCGGATACTGGCAGAATGCTGTCACAACACTACTCAAGTGTGCAGTGTCCTTATCAAATGATACTGACGAGGATACTGAACTTACACGAAAGATGGTGGCCAAATTGTCTCATGTTTATTTTACTTACTGGACTGCATCACGAAAATGCTGAAAACCAGAACTGGTGGGAAGATAGACGCCAAAGTCTGCTTACGAAATAGGACAACCAGTATTAAGTGGAGATCTAGGACTCTACGACAACTTACTGCGTATGCCTCTCGCAGCTACTGCGAAGACAAGTCCAGACAAATTACAGTTCATACAGAGGCATTTAAGGCGAAACTCTCACGTATATGATACAGCAGTAAGTTCCCTCTGCCAAGGACGTTAAAGTGGCTTTGCAGAGTATGTATGTACACGTGGATGTAATGACATGATATTATTACAGCATTGTTGAGCAGATTAGTACAGATTCAGAATGTGAAATCAATTTGGTGAAGATAAGTGTTAAAGGTAGATTGAACGTGGTCACTAGATGCTTTTATGGCTCCCTACATCAGCAGTAGTAGAGGCGAAACGTCTGAGAGGCAACTTGCAAAACTTTTCGCTTGAATTTCTTACTAGCTTACTAGCATACTAGCTACAGACTGGGAGACTCAAGTGATTAGGGCGGTAGTAGGGATAAAGAAACGTGTGAACTTGTTCTAAGTGTCTTATCCGAAAATTAGCTTGAGTAGTTTATCAGAGAACCGACCCATGAAGATAAGATCTTGGACCTGTTGGTGACAAAGAGATCCAAACTTTTCGATTCAGTTAGCGTAGGACAGGGAGTCGATGATCATAAGGCCATCACTGCATCATTGAATACGGCTGTAAGTAGAAATATAAAGAAAGGTAGGAAGCTCTTCCTGTTTAGAAGAGCGACAAAAGACAAATTTCAGATTTTGAATAAAATAATTTTGGATGTTAGGCCGAGGTAAGTCGGTCGAAAATTGGGCACTTTAGCTGCTTTAGATCTTTTCTTTTTTCAGTGATACAGCCTATCATTCAAAATCATTTTTTTCAAAGTGACGTTGTCCATGAAAGGCTACGAAGTTACGTAAGTCTTTAAATTACATGACAGGTAAAATTTCATCTCCAGCACTGAAAATGTCGAACATCAATGAACACAGTTAAGAGCGTCGTACAACACGCTTACGACAAACATGTGTCAAGCAAACTCGTAAGGGATGGAAAAGACCCACCGTGGTTCGACAACCGCTTAGAAAGGTGCTACGAGAGCAAAGAGATTTTCACTGCAAATTCAGACATAGTCAAAGCTTCACAGACAAACAAAACCGAAATGAGGCCAAAATTAGCATATGGAGGGCTATACTCGAAGCGTTCAACGGAGTCGAAAGCTACATTTTGTCTGCCGACTTGACAGAAAATCCTTAACTGTTTCGGTCTTACATTAAATCAGTAAACGTGTAGAGGGCACCTGTCTAGACACTCGGTGACCATTACGGAACGCAGGCAAGGGATGACACAGGAAAGGCCGAAATACTAGACGTATTTTGCAAAAATATTTCACAGAGGAAGATCGCACTGTAGTTCCTTCTTTAAATATTCACATTACTGATAAAATGACCTCTGTAGAAATACGTGAGCAAGGGATAGGGAAGCAACTGGAATCGTTGAGTAGAGTAAAGGCCACTGGATCTGACGGGATGCCAGTTCGATTCTGCCGAGTATGCGAAAGAACTTACTGCTGTCCTAACAGCAGTGTACCGTAGTTCTCTATAGGAGTGAAGCATTCCTGCGGGTTGGAAAAAGGAAGCACATGTCACTCCCGCTTTCAAGAACGGTCGTCGATCAGACGCACAGATTTATACGCCTATATCCCTGGCGTCGGCTTGTTATAGAATTATGGAACATGTTTTATGCTCTTGCATTATAACATTTTCGGAGACTCAGCATCTCCTGTGTAGGAATCAACACAGAAAGACCCTTTATCGTATGATTACACAACTTCAGAACAGTCATTGGAAGCAGCTACTACCACGAAATGCCTAGGATTGCGCTTGCAAAGCGATGTGAAGTGGAACAATCACATAAAATTAATCGCGGGTGAGGCAGATCCTACCCCGAGATTCATCGGAAGATCCCCAGGATATGTAGTCCATCAAAAAAGACAGTAGCTTATAAAACATTCGCTCGACTAATAGTCCAAGAGTGCTTGTGAGTATGGGATCCGTAACAGAGAGGATTGACGAAGGGAATAGAAAAGAGCCAAAGGAGAGCAGCACATATAGTTTCAATTCGTTAGGGCGAAAGCGTCACGGAATTTCTCTGGTGACTCCAGGGGCAGACGCTGCACGAGAGGCATAATGCATCACAGTGTGGTGTACTGTTAGAGATCCGAAAGTGTACGTTCCTATAGGAGTCAACCAGTCTCTTCCTTCCGCCTACGTGTGTCTCGCGGAAAGGCGAAGAGGATAAAAGTAGAGAGGCCTGCGAGCAATCGTTCTTCCCGCGAACCATGCGCTGCTGGAACAGGAAAAGAGGGAACTGACACTGGTACACAAAGTATCCTCCGCCACAAACCGAATGGTGGCCTTCGGAGCGCAGATCTAGAAGTAGGTAATATCACATAGTTCAAGCATTAAACCATGGGATTTACAAAATATAAATTCACATTTTAGTGTTGATTATGTGGTTTGCAAGCTGTCACGAACTATACTACTGGCCATTAAAATTGCTACACCAAGAAGAAATGCAGATGATAAACGGGTATTCATTGGACAAATATATTACACTAGAACTGACGTGATTACATTTTCACGCAATTTGGGTACATAGATCCTGAGAAATCAGTACCCTGAACAACCACCTCTGGCCGTCATAATGGCCTTGATACGCCTGGGCGTTGAGTCAAACAGAGCTTGGATGGCGTGTACAGGTACAGCTGCCCATGCAGCTTCAACACGATACCACAGTTCATCAAGAGTAATGACTGGAGTATTGTGACGAGCCAGTTGCTCGGCCATCATTGACCAGACGTTTTCAGTTGGTGAGAGATCTGGAGAATGTGCTGGCCTGGGCAGCAGTCGAACGTTTTCTGTACCCAGAAAGGCCCGTACAGGACCTGCAACACGCGGTCGTGGATTATCTTGCTGAAATGTAGGGTTTCGCAGGGATCGCACGAAGGGTAGAAGCACGGGTCGTAACACATCTGAAATGTAACGTCCACTGTTCAAAGTGCCGTCAATGCGAACAAGAGGTGATTGAGACGTGTAACCAATGGCACCCCACGCATTCACGCCGGGTAATACGCCAGTATGGCGATGACGAATACACGCTTCCAATGTGCGTTAACTGCGATGACGCCAAACACGGATGCGACCATCATGATCCTGTAAACAGAACCTGGATTCATCGGAAAAAATGACGTTTTGCCATTCGTGCACCCAGGTTCGTCGTTGAGTACACCATCACAGGCGCTCCTGTCTGTAATGCAGCGTCAAGGATAACCGCAGTCATGGTCTCCGAGCTGATAGTCCGTGCTGCTGCAAAAGTCGTCAAACTGTTCATGCAGATGATTGTTGTCTTGCAAACGTCCCCATCTGTTGACCCAGGGATCGAGACGTTTTGCACGATCCGTTACAGACAAGCGGATAAGATGCCTGTCATCTCTACTGTTAGTGTGATACGAGGACGTTGGGATCCAACACGGCGCTCCGTATTCCCTCCTGAACCCACCGATTCCATATTCTGCTAACAGTCGTTGGATCTCGACCAACACGAGCAGCAATGTCGCGATACGATAAACCACAATCGCGATTGGCTACAATCCGACCTTTATCAAAGTCGGAAACGTGATGGTACGCATTTCTCCTCCTTACACGAGACATCACAACAACGTTTCACCAGGCAACGCCGGTCAACTGCTGTTTGTTTATGAGAAATCGGTTGGAAACTCTCCTCATGTCAGAACGTTGTAGGTGTCGCCACCGGCACCAACCTTGTGTGAATGCTCTGAAAAGCTAATCATTTGCATATCACAGCATCTTCTTCCTGTCGGTTAAATTTCGCATGTCTAGTACATCATCTTCGTGGTGTAGCAATTTTAATGGCCAGTAATGTATTCTAGCAGCGAAAGTGTAGTATCTAGGAAGCCTGCATACTCGCTTCGCTAGACAAACAATCAAACAAATCATATTAATGAGTTTTATTACAAAAAGGAAATTACAGTACTTAACTTTGACAATTACACAAGCAAAGGGCGACTTACAAAATAATTAATCTTCTGCAGTATAGACAGTCGCAAATCTGTGCTACATAGAGAGTACAAGGGAAGTGACTACAGTGGACGCTGCTATCCAAGCCGCAAAATTGTGAAGCTGCTATTGAACTGGGCTGTCACCAGTCGGTCGCGGCGCTTATGTCCTCTTCACATAGTACCGCTGCTGTCGCGTTGTCGTCTTGGAGGGAGGTCCACTCAGTGTGCGATTGGCTGACTTCTTCTCACAGCCTTCTCTTCCCTGTCGTTCCCGACGGACGTGCCGGCGCTTAACTTTACTTCGTAACAGAAAGTAGAGCAAAATCTGATTGAGTACAGTGTATCTCAAATGGTTCGACCATACGAAAGTAGTGGTAGGGAAAGCAAATTCCTGGCTTCGCTTCGGTGTGTGAGTTTTAAGAACATGTAATCCCTCACAAAACACGAGTGACACATAGTTTTGAGCATCCATCGCCAGTCTGGGACGCCTACTAAATCGTATTAACAGAACAGATAGAGGCGATCCTACGAAGAGCGGAGCATTTAGTCACGGTTTCATTTAGTAAGCCCTGAAAATTTTTCCCACATACTGAGCCCTCAGCGAGCCCTGACAGACAAACAGAATTTAATACCAGTTTGAAGAAAACTAGAACACGTAATGGATATCGACTTGTATCTGGTGTAAGCAGTGAAATTTCTCGTAAAATCGCAAAACCATTTCTTCATTCACCGTAGATATCCTGTCTACGCCGTCGGACAAGATGTTTCTTGCTAAAACGCGAGACTGGTGCAGAACTAAACTACGTTATGCTCTTAATCTCTACAACCAACAGACCGATCTCTACAACATCCTCTAAGTTGTCATGGGCGGAAGACTTCTAAGTACACATTGGATTTTGAAGACGCACATAGAACTGAATTAGTAGGTGACTTGATATCATGAGGCGAAATGGTTCTCCACACCACCTATTCAAGAAAAGTTCTAGTTCTAGATATCGAACACAGGTAATTCAAATGAACCACTGTAAGATTCAGCCATCGTCGTATCATCTGTTAGATGCAGTTCAGTGATAAGTGATATTAATGAGCCTCTGAGTGTTCAGGCTTCTGTAGCCACTGTCGCTGAAGATGAAATGTTCACACTATTACACCACGTCATGTTCCTCTTCAAATTTCTTTTTCTGCAATCGAAGTTTCGACCTTCCTGCCGGGACCTTCTTCAGAATCTCTTGGTGTCGCCGGTTAGCTGAAACTGCAGAGGGCAAGTGTCCCATTCACTTACAGAAAGAGAGCTTTCCCCAGCAACCCAGTTAGGTTGTTAGGTAAACCTTTTCCGGCTAGTACTGGTGAGCCATCTTCACTGGATATTTAGCGATAACAAGCAGAGAGGAGAAATGTTTACCAACTACTATTGTCGTGGAGCACAGGTAGATACCTGGAATCTGTCTGGGTTCACCTCCTCGCAGGCGGGAAGCCATGAAATTGGAAGCCCATAGCCGTCATTTCTATTGAAATTACTTTCATTGTTACAAATGTTAACCACTTCGTGCACTTAAAAAATCTTGAATCCTTGGTGCTCCACAGCTTTCACATTTTTATCAAAGGACTGCTTAAGACTACAGTACGTATCTCTATAGCAGCGGTATGAGTGTCAGTTAATACAACAGGCTCTGAAATCCATCCTAGCACATAGAATACAGCATGTCATATAGGTTACTTCTGTAAAAACTCAGGCAATGACAATTCTACATCTGCATCTACATGGATACTCTGCAAATCACATTTAAGTGCCTGGCAGAGGGTTAATCGAACCACCTTCAATACATTATGATGTGTAATAGGAATGCTTATTTGCCAAAACCGCTTTTCGGGTTTATAACGCATTATCAGTGGCATCTGATACAGAGGAACAAAAAGCTGTTCCGAAAAAACTAGGCTGCAAATTGGCGTCAGGACAGAGGACAATGTAAGTTCACTTCCTGTACACACTACAGATCAGGGCGCATTGTGTATAAAATAACATGTACCTAACGTGAAAATTTTTAAGTTGGATATACAGGCAGAAACTTCAAAACAGAATTTGAGTCCATATTAATGTTAGTGAAGCCAGTCCCTCAGTATTCAATGTTCGTTTAAGAGGATACAATCATTTTGCTAATGACATTAACAAAAACATCACCATCCTTGACAAAGCAGAGAAAGGTAGATCATTAAATATTCTCTAAGAAATCGAAATATACACCCACATGACATAACAACAAAACAACATACTTAATGAACAAACAGAGCAAAGAAAAAATATGTGTATACAAAATTTCAACTGCGTTTTAATCGAATAATGTGGTTTGGAGTCTATGTTCTGAATGTAAAACCGCGAAACTGGACGTGACATGTTGGATTATTTTGCAATTTTATGCCTCTTGTACTGTCTACCTTCATACATCAACTGTCGAAAAATCGTGATTTACATACACTCCTGGAAATTGAAATAAGAACACCGTGAATTCATTGTCCCAGGAAGGGGAAACTTTATTGACACATTCCTGGGGTCAGATACATCACATGATCACACTGACAGAACCACAGGCACATAGACACAGGCAACAGAGCATGCACAATGTCGACACTAGTACAGTGTATATCCACCTTTCGCAGCAATGCAGGCTGCTATTCTCCCATGGAGACGATCGTAGAGATGCTGGATGTAGTCCTGTGGAACGGCTTGCCATGCCATTTCCACCTGGCGCCTCAGTTGGACCAGCGTTCCTGCTGGACGTGCAGACCGCGTGAGACGACGCTTCATCCAGTCCCAAACATGCTCAATGGGGGACAGATCCGGAGATCTTGCTGGCCCGGGTAGTTGACTTCACCATCTAGAGCACGTTGGGTGGCACGGGATACATGCGGACGTGCATTGTCCTGTTGGAACAGCAAGTTCCCTTGCCGGTCTAGGAATGGTAGAACGATGGGTTCGATGACGGTTTGGATGTACCGTGCACTATTCAGTGTCCCCTCGACGATCACCAGTGGCGTACGGCCAGTGTAGGAGATCGCTCCCCATACCATGATGCCGGGTGTTGGCCCTGTGTGCCTCGGTCGTATGCAGTCCTGATTGTGGCGCTCACCTGCACGGCGCCAAACACGCATACGACCATCATTGGCACCAAGGCAGAAGCGACTCTCATCGCTGAAGACGACACGTCTCCATTCGTCCCTCCATTCACGCCTGTCGCGACACCACTGGAGGCGGGCTGCACGATGTTGGGGCGTGAGCAGAAGACGGCCTAACGGTGTGCGGGACCGTAGCCCAGCTTCATGGAGACGGTTGCGAATGGTCCTCGCCGATACCCCAGGAGCAACAGTGTCCCTAATTTGCTGGGAAGTGGCGGTGCGGTCCCCTACGGCACTGCGTAGGATCCTACGGTCTTGGCGTGCATCCGTGCGTCGCTGCGGTCCGGTCCCAGGTCGACGGGCACGTGCACCTTCCGCCGACCACTGGCGACAACATCGATGTACTGTGGAGACCTCACGCCCCACGTGTCGAGCAATTCGGCGGTACGTCCACCCGGCCTCCCGCATGCCCACTATACGCCCTCGCTCAAAGTCCGTAAACTGCACATACGGTTCACGTCCACGCTGTCGCGGCGTGCTACCAGTGTTAAAGACTGCGATGGAGCTCCGTATGCCACGGCAAACTGGCTGACACTGACGGCGGCGGTGCACAAATGCTGCGCAGCTAGCGCCATTCGACGGCCAACACCGCGGTTCCTGGTGTGTCCGCTGTGCCGTGCGTGTGATCATTGCTTGTACAGCCCTCTCGCAGTGTCCGGAGCAAGTATGGTGGGTCTGACACACCGGTGTCAATGTGTTCTTTTTTCCATTTCCAGGAGCGTATATGAATGCATCTCACAGATACGTATAAATATGCTCTTCGATATAACAAAAGACAGGTAACACAGACTCCTTCAACTTTCAGTTCCGTGCCCTACGCTGTATGGCAGTTTTGTCCAACGTTATCAGGAATGCCTTCCGAAATGCCTTGACAAAAGAAGACGAAGTAAATATTCCAGAATTCGAATCGAGATTAGCCGCCGACATGAGTAACGTAGCAGTAAAAATCCTCGGAGTAGTGAAGCAACTTAAATCAATAAAAGCAAATCTTGTTTTCCAGACTGTATACCAATTAGGTTCCTTTCGGAGTATGCTGATGAATTAGCTCCATACTTAACAATCATATACAACCGTTCGAGACTGGAAAGTTACACAGTTCACATCAATATCCAAGACAGGTAGTAGGAGTAATCCACTAAATTACAGGCCCATATCGATAACGTCGATATGCAGCAGGATTTTAGAACATATATTGAGCTCGAACATTATGAATTACCTCGAAGAAAACGGTCTATTGACACACAGTGAACATTTTAGAAAACATCGTTCCTGTTAAACACAACTATCTCTTTATTCACGTGAAGTGTTGAGTGCTATTGACAAGGGATTTCAGATCGATTCCGTATTTCTGGACTTCCGGAAGGCTTTTGACACTGTACCACACAAGCGGCTTATAGTGAAATTGCTTGCTTATGGAATATCGTCTCAGTTATGTGACTGGATTTGTGATTTCCTGTCATATAGGTCAGGTTCGTAATAATTGACGGGTAGTCATCGAGTAAAACAGAAGTGACTTCTGGCGTTCCCCAAGGTAGTGTTATAGGCCCTTTGCTGTTACTCATCTACATAAACGATTTTGGAGACAATCTGAGCAGCCGTCTTCAGTTGTTTAGAGATGACGCTGTCATTTATCGACTAATAAAGTCATCTGAAGATCAAAACAAACTGCAAAACGATTTAGAAGAAATTTCGTAATGGCGCGAAAAGTGGCAGTTGACCTTAAATAACGAAAAGTGTGATGTCATCCACATGAGTGCTAAAAGGAACTCGTTAAACTTCGATTACACCATAAATCAGTCTAATCTAAAAGCATTCAACTAAATACCTTGGTATTACAATAACGAACGACTTAAACTGAAAGGAACACATAGAAAATGTGGGGAAGGCTAACCAAAGACATTGGCAGGACATTTAGAGAATGTAACAGACCAACTAAGGAGACTGCCTACACTAAGCTTGTCAGTCCTCTTTTAGAGTACTGCTGCGCAGTGTGGGATCCTTACCAGGTAGGACTGACGGAGTACATCGGAAATGTTCAAAGGCAGCACGTTTTGTATTATCGCGAAGTATGGGAAAGAGTGTCACAGAATTTGGGCTGGACATCATTAAAATGAAAGGCGTTTTTCGTTGCGACGGAATCTAATCACGATATTCCAATCACCAACTTTCTCCTCCGAATGCGAAAATATTTTGTTGACACCGACCTGCATAAGGAGGAAAGATCACCAAGATAAAATAAGGGAAATCAGAGCCCGTACGGAAAGATGTAGGTGTTGATTCTTTTCGAGCGCTATACGAGATTGTAATAATAGAGAATTTTGAAGGTGGTTCGATTAACCCTCTGCCAGGCACTTAAATGTGATTTGCAGAGTATCCATGTAGATGCAGATGTAGAATTGTCATTGCCTGAGTTTTTACAGAAGTAACCTATATGACATGCTGTATTCTATGTGCTAGGATGGATTTCAGAGCCTGTTGTATTAACTGACACTCATACCGCTGCTATAGAGATACGTACTGTAGTCTTAAGCAGTCTTGTATTACTGCTACAATACATGTACAGTTGTCATTTTGTAGAAATCGATGTACATACGGTTATTTTTTCTTGTGTATACATGTCACTGATGATGGGCTATAAACCCGAAACCGGTTTGGCAAAACATTTCTACTGCAGCTCGTGGTATATAGAAAATGTCCTCTAATACCCTTCTCAGATTATTACGGAGCCTCATCTACCTCATGAGAAATACAGGGTAGTTGTAAATTCCATGAAATATTTCAAAAAATCTGTACAGATAAATAGCAAAGAACAACGAAAGAATATAAATTTTTTTATGTGTCCACCACTCGTGTCACGCGACTCACAGCCGGCCGCGGTGGCCGTGCGGTTCTGGCGCTGCAGTCCGGAACCGCGGGACTGCTACGGTCGCAGGTTCGAATCCTGCCTCGGGCATGGGTGTGTGTGATGTCCTTAGGTTAGTTAGTTTTAAGTAGTTCTAAGTTCTAGGGGACTTATGACCTAAGATGTTGAGTCCCATAGTGCTCAGAGCCATTTGAACCATTTGAACGCGACTCACATCTAATGGGTAGTAGAATTCTGCCAGTGGCCGACTCAATATATTAAGAGTAGTGACAAGAACGGCTGCTGCAATGTGGCTTCGCAAGCCTTCGAGTTGCTATGACAGAGACAGATCATAGACACTGTCCTAGATGCAACCCCAAAAGAGAAAAAAAATGGCAAAGTGTCAAGTTCGGCGACCCTGGTGGACGTCAGGTCGTGCTACCAACACGGCCCATCCAACGACGTGGCGACGTATCAAGCGTGTTATCTCGAATCCAACTGTGCAGGTGTGGAGGGGTTCCGTCTCGCTGGTAGATGAAATCCCTGCTATCAGCGTCAACTGCAGCATGTCGATATATGTGATACCACTGAGAGTTCTATCACCGACGAACAATAGTCCTTTGGCTGTCTTGTTGGACACGGCATAGAATCCGGGACGTGTTCGACTGTTACGTGTGGATTCCCTGTTCCGCATATTAGAGTACTATGTTGGCAGACCTTTACCGACAGATCAAAAGTGGCTTCCTAAGTGAAGATTAATTCTTTGCGGAGTCGTTATTTTCAAACCGTTTCTGCATATCAACGCAGAACTGCAGACGGCGTAATTTGTCTTCTTGGATCATGGCTTGCAGGAGCTGGATGTGTGTGTGGCTTCATTCTTAATCACTTACGAAGGATTTTCTACACTGTTGCCTAAGGGATGTTTAATTGCGCACTGGGTGGATAGCTAGACCCCACGGGACTTTGCAACATCAGTACTCACTAGCGATTGGCAACGGAGATGTTCTAGCATTCAAAACGCCTTTTTTGCCTGGGTAGCCGCCATTTTCAGCAACTACAATCGGTGTCGCCCCTGTGGACGGTATTCTAAATTAACGTGCCGTCACCACGTTCACAAAAAACTTCGAGACTTGGCCTTCGTTTGTTAAGTTACGTTTAGCCATTTACCTGTACCGATTTCTTTTTAATGTTTCGTAGACTTCAAAATTTCACTGTATTTTGGTAAAAACTACCATTCTCTTCCTCGGGCTGTTATCGCTACATATCCAGCGATAAACAGAAATTATGCGAAATGAAAGCAGCTGTCAGGACAATGAGAGATTCGTATAACGAATTTGAAAGCAATATTTTATCTGCAGATTCTAAAAATAACCCCAAAAAATTTTCGTCGTACGTAAAATCTATGAACGCTACAAATAATTCAGTACCTTCTCTTGCTGACAGTACGGGTAATGTAACTGCTGACGATGATAAATAGAAGGCCGAAATTCTAAACCTAGCTTTCAAAACCTCGATTACGGTAGAGGACTGCAGCACCATTCCCCATTATCGAACAAACGAAAGGGTGGCTGACATAGTGTTTAGTGTATCTGGGATTGTAAAACAGTTAGACGCCAGGAAGGCATCCGGTCCAGACAGTATCCCCGTAAGATTTTATGTTGACTATGCTACAAACAAATTATTCATATTGTGAAGGGAGACGAAAATTTAATAGTCATGGGTGACTGGAATTCGAGTGTAGGAAAAGGGAGAGAAGGAAACATAGTAGGTGAATATGGATTGGTGCTAAGAAATGAAAGAGGAATCCGCCTGGTAGAATTTTTCACAGAGCACAACATAATCATAACTAACACTTGGTTTAAGAATCATGAAAGAACGTTGTATACATGGAAGAACCCTGGAGATACTAAAAGGTATCAGATAGATTATATAATGGTAAGACAGAGATTTAGGAACCAGATTTTAAATTGTAAGACATTTCCAGGGGCAGATGTGGACTCTGACCACAATCTATTGGTTATGACCTGTAGATTAAAACTGAAGAAACTGCAAAAAGGTGGGAATTTAAGGAGATGGGACCTGGATAAACTGAAAGAACCAGAGGTTGTACAGAGTTTCAGGGAGAGCATAAGGGAACAATTGACAGGAATGGGGGAAAGAAATACAGTAGAAGAAGAATGGGTAGCTTTGAGGGATGAAGTAGCGAAGGCAGCAGAGGATTAAGTAGGTAAAAAGACGAGGGCTAGTAGAAATCCTTGGGTAACAGAAGAAATATTGAATTTAATTGATGAAAGGAGAAAATATAAAAATGCAGTAAATGAAGCAGGCAAAAAGGAATACAAACGTCTCAAAAATGAGATCGACAGGAAGTGCAAAATGGCTAAGCAGGGATGGCTAGAGGACAAATGTAAGGATGTAGAGGCCTATCTCACTAGGGGTAAGATAGATACTGCCTACAGGAAAATTAATGAGACCTTTGGAGATAAGAGAACGATTTGTATGAATATCAAGAGCTCAGATGGAAACCCAGTTCTAAGCAAAGAAGGGAAAGCAGAAAGGTGGAAGGAGTATATAGAGGGTCTATACAAGGGCGATGTACTTGAGGACAATATTATGGAAATGGAAGAGGATGTAGATGAAGATGAAATGGGAGATATGATACTGCGTGAAGAGTTTGACAGAGCACTGAAAGACCTGAGTCGAAACAAGGCCCCCGGAGTAGACAACATTCCATTGGAACTACTGACGGCCTTGATAAAACTCTACCATCTGGTGAGCAAGATGTGTGAAACAGGCGAAATACCCTCAGACTTCAAGAAGAATATAATAATTCCAATCCCAAAGAAAGCAGGTGTTGACAGATGTGAAAATTACCGAACTATCAGTTTAATAAGTCACAGCTGCAAAATACTAACACGAATTCTTTACAGACGAATGGAAAAACTAGTAGAAGCCAACCTCGAGGAAGATCAGTTTGGATTCCGTAGAAACAATGGAACACGTGAGGCAATACTGACCTTACGACTTATCTTATAAGAAAGATTAAGGAAAGGCAAACCTACGTTTCCAGCATTTGTAGACTTAGAGAAAGCTTTTGACAATGTTGACTGGAATACTCTCTTTGAAATTCTAAAGGTGGCAGGGGTAAAATACAGGGAGCGAAAGGCTATTTGCAATTTGTACAGAAACCAGATGGCAGTTATAAGAGTCGAGGGACATGAAAGGGAAGCAGTGGTTGGGAAGGGAGTAAGACAGGGTTGTAGCCTCTCCCCGATGTTGTTCAATCTGTATATTGAGCAAGCAGTAAAGGAAACAAAAGAAAAATTCGGAGTAGGTATTAAAAGTCATGGAGAAGAAATAAAAACTTTGAGGTTCGCCGATGACATTGTAATTCTGTCAGAGACAGCAAAGGACTTGGAAGAGCAGTTGAATGGAATGGACAGTGTCTTGAAAGAAGGATATAAGATGAACATCAACAAAAGCAAAACAACGATAATGGAATGTAGTCTAATTAAGTCGGGTGATGCTGAGGGAATTAGATTAGGAAATGAGGCACTTAAAGTAGTAAAGGAGTTTTGCTATTTGGGGAGCAAAATAACTGATGATGGTCGAAGTAGAGAGGATATAAAATATAGACTGGCAATGGCAAGGAAAGTGTTTCTGAAGAAGAGAAATTTGTTAACATCCAGTATTGATTTAAGTGTCAGGAAATCATTTCTGAAAGTATTAGTATGGAGTGTAGCCATGTATGGAAGTGAAACATGGACGATAAATAGTTTGGACAAGAAGAGAATAGAAGCTTTCGAAATGTGGTGCTACAGAAGAATGCTGAAGATTAGATGGGTAGATCACATAACTAATGAGGAAGTATTGAATAGGATTGGGGAGAAGAGAAGTTTGTGGCACAACTTGACCAGACGAAGGGATCGGTTGGTAGGACATGTTCTGAGGCATCAAGGGATCACCAATTTAGTATTGGAGGGCAGCGTGGAGGGTAAAAATCGTAGAGGGAGACCAAGAGATGAATACACTAAGCAGATTCAGAAGGATGTAGGTTGCAGTAGGTACTGGGAGATGAAAAAGCTTGCACAGGATAGAGTAGCATGGAGAGCTGCATCAAACCAGTCTCAGGACTGAAGACCACAACAACAACAACATGCTACAAATATAGCACAATTCTTATCCATCATCCAACAGAGATCATTGCAACAGTGGAAAGTTCCACGGGACTGGAAGAAGGACCAGGTCATAGCAATCCATAAAAAGAGTAGAAAATCGGATGCACACAATTACCGGACAATTTCGCTGACATCGATTTGTTGTAGAATCATAGAACATATTTTGTGTTCAGACATAATGACCTTTCTAGACACTGAGAAGCTCATCTGCAGAAACTAGCACGGTTTCAGGAAACAGCGGTCATGCGAGACACAGCTGGCCCTCTTTGTGTATGATATACAACAGGCTCTAGATACCGGCTCCCAGGTTGATGCCATATTCCTCGCCTTTCGAAAGGCGTTCGACTCAGTTCTGCACTGTCGCTTGCTACAAAAAGCGGACCCTTACAGTCTATCCGATGGCATATACGGTTGGATAAAAAGTTTTCTAACAGACAGAGAGCAGTATGTCATCCTGAACGGGGTGACTTCAACAGAAACAAGCGTATCTTCAGGTTGCCTCAGGGCAGCGTAATGCGTCCTCTGATTTTTACGATTTACATAAACGATCTGGTTGATGGTACTGACAGCGGCCTTAGACTGTTTGCCGATGATGCTGTAGTCTACAGGAAAGTAGTATCACACGAAAGTTGTGAACAAATCAATGAGGATTTGAAGAAAACAAATGAGTGGTGTAATGACTGGCAGTTATCTCTCAATATTAGTAAGTGTAACATACTGCGTATAACAAGGCGAAAATCCCCTTTAATGTACGAGTACAAAATAAATTCCCAGTCTTTTGAAGCGGTAACATCCGTCAAGTATCTGGGTGTGACTATTCGAAATGATCTCAAATGGAATGACCTGATTACACAAGTAACAGGTAAGGCGAACTATAGATGGCGGTTTATTGGTAGAATCCTGAAGCGATGCAGTCATTCAACAAAGGAAATAGCTTACAATACGTTAGTTCGTCCAGTCTTGGAGTATTGTTCGTCTGTATGAGACCCTCACCAGTTGGGACTGACTCCAGACATTGAGAAGGTCCAAAGAAGAGCGGCGAAATTCGTGACTGGTACATTTAGCCATAGCGAGAGCGTTACAAATCTCATAGAAAGTTTGAAGTGAGACACACTTGCAGATGGAAGGTGCGCTAAACATAAGAGGCTGCTCACTAAGTTTCGACATCCGATCTTCACCTAGGATGTAGAGCATATATTATTAGCACCAACTTTCAAATCGCGCAATGATCACCATTCAAAGATAAGGGAAATAAGAGCTCGTACTGAGGCGTTCAGACAGTCGTTTTTCCCTCGCGCGATCCGCGAGTGGAACAGGTGGGGTGGGGGGGGGGGGGGGAGGGGGGAAATATGATTTTGGCGCGAATTGTGCCGTCTGCCACACACCGCTTGGTGGCTATCAGAGTATATATGTAGATACGTAGATGTAGATAATGGTCCACCAATAGTAACCGGATAAACTTCATCGAAGAACCTCACTTCCTCAGAAAAAGTGCAGGGAAACTTCGTTTCATAAGTGGAGGTGGCATTGGTCTTTGGCCGTGTTCAGGATCTAATAAGATCCTAAAGGAAATGCCAAAAGAGATGCCGAGCGTCAGTTGGGTGAGAAGAAATTTTAAAAGGAGCATTTCGTTGCCTAACAGCCTAGGAAATTTTACCTTCATTAATGAACATGTTCAGCACAAGACGAGAGGGGGTAGGGGGCGGGCGGCACGAAGGGATACTTCCCCTACCATCCCCACCCTCATGCCACCTCCAGGAATCTGATGTACAGATGTATCTAATACAAAATTCTCTTACGACATTAGAAGTGATTTTCTAAGAGCCAATTATAACAATGACCAAATTATTTGTACAATAAATGGCAGTTTTAGTCTTCAACCCCCAGACTCTTCCTTCCGGGATAAATTGCAGCGGACGTCCATGCCTCCGGCGGTTCTGATAGGCCTACATGTGAATGGAGGCAGCCACCGTGTCCGGGACGAGGCACGTACGACCTTGTAATGGCCGTGTTGCGAGCCGGCTGTGACTAACCAGGTCCAGTGACTAAGCAGCGTGCAACGGTTGCATGACGTGACGAACCCGGCCGAGGTGAACGCGCTCGCCAAAACTTACCTCGTCATGAGGACTTCGCACCTTCGGCAGCAGGTCCGCATGTATTTGGGGCTGACGCGTGCGTTGTGAGGAGGCAGTAGAACGGTCGTAGTGCTGTCGAAAACACACCGCATCGTCTGGTCTCTGCATATCGTCATGAGGCTGCTGTCGCTCTTGGAAGGACATGCCTGAGCGAGGTGAGTTCCAGGTCTTACAAGGGGAGGCCGCCAATTGTGAAATTCAGATTCGATTCATACTGCGCATAATAAAAGCTCATGGCCAGAGGTGTAATGTGGCAAAGCACCAAGATGCACTTCTCAGCCGTTGTCGAGAAAATCGACAGTTAAAAGAAACCATTGCGGTGAAATACTCTCTGCGATTAATAATTCTCTGCAGGGTCGTGGCGCAGCGGTAAGCGCTCGGGTTCGTAATCCGAAGGTCCCCGGATCGAATCTCGCGCTATGTAACTTTTTTTTTTTAGTATTTGCTTTTTATAATTCATATATATATATATATATATATATATATATATATATATATATATATATATATATATATATATAATTCCCGGCAATATGTTGCAACAATTATGCATATAATAAGTTGTTGAAAGACGTTTGTCGTGGAAAAACTGGCGACTTCGAACATCATTATGTTTCCCGCAAACAAAGTTGTATTTCACAAATGTTATTAATTGTCTTCATAATGTTAACCACGTATAGTTAACGGAAGACGTAGAAACGATATTCCGAAACGAATACGTATAGCGTAAGTCAAACGTTCGAATTAGAATAGAGACCCCACGAACACAAATTTGCTGTGGCAGGTATGAAATATAATCTCCGTTACTCGCTCGTTACACTTGAATGACAGATGTTGAATGGGCCGAAACGAGCCGCCGCATAACAGCGTAGTTGCCTGCTAACTTCGAAAGAAGGTAGATGCGGTCCCTAGCGCAACTTATAACATTGTCGAAAATCAGTGCGGACGGGAGAGCTTTGGTACACCCTGTTAAAAGAAACGGAAAAATGGAGGCGGTACACATGGAGAGCGATCCGCCTTCACCAACATGTATAAGCAATTCATTATTACTTTATATATATATATATATATATATATATATATATATATATTTGAATTACAAAAAACTAATAATAAAAAGAAATTGCATGGCGCGAGATTCGATCCGGTGACCTTCGGATTACGAACCCGAGCGCTTACCGCTGCGCCACGACGCTGCAGAGAATTATTAATCGTAGAGAGTATTTCACCGCAACGGTTTCTTTTAACTATCGATTTTCTCAACAACGGCTGAGAAGTGCATCTTGGTGCTTTGCCACATTACACCTCTGCCCATGAGCTTTTATTATGCACAGTATGAATCGAATCTGAATTTCACAGTTGGCGGCCTCCCCTTGATAGTACTGTTTACATCAAGTTGCATTCACAGATGCGCTCATCCTTTTCTTCTTTCCTTTGTTTGGCGATTGCTACGACAGAGAGGAAGCGTAATTCACTCAGATTTCAAATTTAGTATACAAGTAGTACTCCCATTAGATTTTGACAGCGTACAGATCCGTATTTATTACCGTGTTAGCTTTGATATGTACTTCATGCTCCCTGTTGATCTAGTTACTGAGCATGGTAAGTGTAAGTGGCGCTGGTTTCCTTGGATCTGCGTATAATTTACTTTCAGACGCTTAAAAAATTACTGCCAAATGCACCTGCATCCCCTCACTCATTCCTCACTAAACAGGATTTTTAGTCTGTTGTTCGTACCACTTCCCCCTTGCACTCTGCAAAACTTTGGGACTACACGCACGATCCCCGATATTCGATGTGTTTTTGCCGTTTAATGGTTCAAATGGCTCTGAGCACTATGGCACTTAACATCTGAGGTCATCAGTCCCCTACAGAACTTAGAACTACTTAAACCTAACTAACCTAAGGACATCACACACATCCATGCCCGAGGCAGGAATAGATCCTGCGACCGTAGCGGTTACGCGGTACCAGACTAAAGCACCTAGAACCGCTCGGTCACTGCGGCCGGCTGCTGTTTATTGAATGAGCTATTACGCCAACAGCATAGTCGTCTATTTTTTTAAATATAATTAATTTAAAGGTACCCGTGAGGGAAATGAAGTAAAAACTTTTGTAAATATTACGCTAAAGTTAATTACGTTGACAATTCAATCCAAATTTAGCTCTTAGAAGCAGAGTAGTTTTGCACTCTGAAGGCCTGACTAACATAACGAAGTGGTTGTTGTTCAAATGACTTACACGAATGCAGCTGGACGGTGTCATTCGCAACGGCCATTTTCAAGGCACAACAACATCAAGTAAGCGCTGTGCAAAGGATTATAAAACCTTAGCTTTCAGAGAAATTCCGGAACGATAACACTCACACACTGTATAAACACTAGCACAAACCAAAGATGTCCGACTTCAGAAGTTATCTATAGTGAAATTAATAATCAACGGGTGACGTTGCATTTACTCTGTAAATTTTTAACAAGAATTTAAACAAAGACCACCATCTCTATTTATAAGGTTACTTGCCAATTTAATTTCAACAACTCCCTTAATAACACTATCACAATAGCCGGAAGTGCATGCCCGAAATTCGTTGTTGTTATATTGCGTAGAATCACCGGTGCCAGGACAATGTTCTGCCATGGCGGATTTCCTCTGCTGTTGCAAGCGTGTGTGCCGCTTATGCTGACTACACAGGACCTCCACATCCTGATAATCTGACCAATATTTGAAGTGCTATAAATGCAAGCAATACGGTAGACACCCTGCTTACGCAAACCAAGATCATCTTTAATGGTACCTAAAAGGACTCTGATCTTAGATGGTGGTCGAAAAACACACTTCAGATCATATATCCGCAAAATACGACCAACTCCTTTCGAAATCCTTCCTGCGTGAGTGCCACCTGGTACTATGATCAGTCACCCAGTACACAGTTTGTCGAAAGCGCAAGGCATGTCTGATCTGTGTTTCACTGTAACCATTCTGACGGAACGTGACTTGCGAAGGTTGTATGAACTTCGCAGTAGCAGAGTGAGACTGCAGTGTGCGTTGTCATTTTTGCTGTGGTGTTGTGACCAAAATATTGTTCCAACATTTGCCAAAGTTGTTCAAGACATTAATTCTCCTGCTCCCAATCGCGTGAAACAGCGCGCTTGCCTAGCCTCTGTCCGTGAAAGGATCCATTACACTTGTACACAGTTGGATTTTGTTTCCAAGGATTTGTTTCGGCTTCATTTAATGACTGCTTCAAAAATTTCGGTTTTTTTTTATATTGACTGGGTGGTTCTTCATGGTCGCAGTCGGACAGGGGAATTTCATTCTATAACTGCCCGGCCCGAAGTCTGAACGTTTCCGTGGCTCGGAGTCTGATACTACATCTCAACGTTCTTTGATAAAGCTTTTGACGGCGCAGCTTTATCAGTACTAGGGAAAGGAGTAAATTTTGCACCAACTCCCAACCTTTCGCTAGTTGTTGTTTTTATTACTTCTGTTTAACAGGCTGATGTTGCATAGGTGGCTAGGACGGAGGCAGGTCGTGTGTTGACGGAGGTAAGTCCACCCAAGAATAACATCGCAACAGCAGAAAACGCTGCTTTACGTTCCATTAGAGTTAATCCGGATATCGTTATTTTATCTGTGGACAAAGGCGATGCTATCGTCGTTATGGACGTGCAGTATTACGCCCAAAAGATGGAGTGTTTATTGTCTGATTCAGCGTATCGAGCGGTCAGTGCTGACCCCACAAAAAGGATTATCACAAAAGACAATAAAGAGTCTTAATTCTTATTGTGCTGTTCCACCTAGGTTATATGGCCTTCCAAAGGTTCACAAGGAAGGGGTTCCTCTTCGTCCGATTGTGAGTAACGTTGGTGCTCCGACACATCGTTTAGCAAAACACCTTGCTACTCTGTTGAGCCATATAGTACGTCAGTGTGAGCACGATTTAAGAACTCTAAGGATTTCTTATGTAGATTACAGGGAATTAGTTTGAATGACTGGTATTCTAGTATGTTTCGATGTGGTCTATCTCTTCAAACGTGTTCCTCTGTCTTCTTAGCTACGGTTGATTGATGTTAGGTTTGGTCATGAATTAACGAAGCTTTGTTGACTTTCGCTTACATTTTATTCAACTACCAGTACTAGAGCAGACAGATGGATTGGGAAACCTGTTATCACCTGCAATTATCAGTAAAGACTTCGAAGAACGTGCCTTGGACTCGGCGGCTTTGAAACCTGAGTAGACGACACTTTTGTTCAGTGGCAGTTACAATTTGAACAACTTTTTACAAAAGCTGAATTCCGTCCACCTGAATATTTGTTTCACGGTGGAGGTGGAGAAGGATGGCTGTCTTCCCGTTCTTGATGAGTTGATCAGGAGGAAAGTTAATGGTAAGTTGGGACGTGCCGTTTATAGCACAGCAGCTGACACCAACTTGCATCTGTAAGTTGATAGTAGTCAGTATCCGTCTCAACATGAGAGGGTACTTAGTACCTTGACTCACAGGGTAAATGTCGTCTTAGACGCTGAGATTTTGTCAGTTCAGTTACCCCATCTAGAAGTCACCTGTCGTCAGACTGGTTATAGTGAAGGACAGATTAGACGTGCGTTGCGCTGTCGCCGAACTGTGTAGTGCGTGGGAAATGATAATACCTAGGTGTCACCAGCGTCTACAGCCTTTCGTCTTACGCAGGCAGCATTTCGAACTGGATTGGTCGTATTTTGCGGAAATATGAGATGAAACGTGTTTTTCGACCACCATCTAAGATCAGGGTCCTTTTAGTATCCATAGAGGCTGATCTTGGTTTACGTAAGCTGGGTGTCCACAGCATTCATTTCAGTTGTGGCAATCATGTACTGGTCAGACTACCAGGACTGTGGAGGACCGATGTACTAAGCACAAGCAGCACACACGATTACAACAACATAACACGGAGATTTTGCATGCAGTTCCACCTATTGGGATAAAGGGTGCTGCTGAAATTAAATTAGCATGTAAACTTACAAATGGAGATGGTGGTTTTTGTTTCAATTATGCGTGGAGTTCTGCCGTCTGTCATGTTAAACAACAGAGGGGCAGAGTTTATGCTACCTCATCCGTTGATTATTGACTTCACCATCGATAACTTCTGACGTCGGTCATCTTTGGTTTGTGATGGCGCCAGTTTTTACACTGTCTGTGAGTAATATCTTTCCGGAGATTCTTTGAAAACCGAGGTTTTAAATTCCCTTGCACAGTGTTTACTTGCTGCAGTTTTGCCTTCAAAATGGCATGTGTGGTCCCGTCGAAATAATGACTGGTACCGACGATGTCGCTCGGCTGAATTGCCGTGAGTTATTTGAACAACGTGTACAGCGGGAGAAACTGAGGTCTCACGATGTAACTGTTTCTTTTATGCTGTTAAAATTCAAAAATTGTTGGGTAAAATTCACTGAAACGTCAATATTACAATTTATAATCGCTTGACTAAACCGGTAGCGTAATAAGGCCGGAATATGGAGACCAGAAAGGATGGAATGCGGGAAATAATTCATGCAGTCCCGCAAATTTTTGTAGAGTGATAGGAGGAATTGCCAGGGAGGAGAGTGAGGGTGCAGGTGCATTTGAAGGTCACTTCTGCACTTTTGTACGTTTCTCTTGAATAACTCGAAAACCGTGACCTCCAGCGAAAGCGTAACATAGTACAAACTTTAACGACATTACATTTCCTACAAAAAAGGTAGTGCTCTATTTCTCTGTAGGACTAATAGTTTGAGCGTAGCGAGAGAAACTATGTGAAAATCTAGTGCGTGATTTACTAAGTCCAGATATAACGTTGCTGGTTGCATAAAACGACATCGGTAGGGGCAGCTGAACAACCCTATGTATGTATATGGTGTGTTTAAAATGTCACATATTCCTACAGTAAGTAACAATGATGAAATCCAGAAAAAAGTTCTTAATATTATACGACCTGAAGTCGACAACTGTTGAGATGTGGGCTGTTTCACTGGAGACGACTGGTGTGTAGTATTCGATATTGTAGGCAAGATTCACTAGAGACGGTGCAGCGTACAGCCACAACTCTCACATGGGCAGACGCAAGTACGCGAGCAATCATGGAGGAGAGGCATCAGGATCGCTTTAGTGTCGACGTATGGCCAAAAATTGCCGGTGACAGATTCGTAGGACCATACACGTTATTTTCATCACATTTAATGTATAAGGAATATCTTAAATAAATGGAAGAATAATCAGTCTTCGACTGATTAGTAGAGATAAATCTAACCTAATCTATTAGAGATGGAGTTAGTGAATTCTGAAATTATTGGTATGTCGGAGCACCACTTAACAATTTGATAAGTCAGAGGCTTCCTTTACCAGGATACAGATTAGCTGACTGTTTTTCAAGGAGTTCCTTGCGGAGTGGGGCAGTGGCCATGTACGTAAAAAGCAGTATTCCATTTGAGTACAGCCGGCCGAGAGGTTCTAGGCGCTTCAGTCTGGAACCGCGCGACCGCTACGGTCGCAGGTTCGAATCCTGTCTCGGGCATGGATGTGTGTGATGTCCTTAGGTTAGTTAGGTTTAAGTAGTTCTAAGTTCTGGGGGACTGATGACCTCAGATGTTAAGTCCCATAGTGCTCAGAGCCATTTGAACCATTTGAGTACATAGGCGTATCACGGCACTGCACTGAAGAGATATTTGAATGTTGTTCAGGGGCAGCTGAATTTAGTGAAACTAAACTTCAAATTTTTGTTGTTTATAGGTTCCCTAACCCTGGCTTCAGAGCATTTCTGCTCAAGCTAGAGAGGGTTTTTGATTCATTTTATAGGAAGTAGCAGAAAGTAATTATATGTGGTGACTTCAATATTAATTTTGTGTATGATGGTGCAAGAGGTAGGATGTTGGTAGATCTTCTAAATTCATGTTATCTGATGCAGACTGTGTTTTTTTCCAATTAGTGTACAGGGGAATACTAGCACAGCCATAGACAATATTTTTATTCACTCTTCATTACTAGATGGGCATTCTGTTATTAAAAGGGTGAATGGCCTTTCAGACCATTATGCGCAAATTTTAACACTAAAAGGCTTTTGTACTCAAATGTCACACATAATTACAAACTACGTAGGAAAGGTAATCGAACGGCAATAGAGAGTTTTTTAAACCACGCCAAGGAACAACAGTGGCAGGATGTTTATGGTGCTGATAACATAGATGACAAACATAATGCTTTCCTTGACACACTTCTCATTCTCTTTGAGAGTTGTTTTCCATTATAACGTTCTAAACGGGGTACTAGCAGTAAAAGGCAACCTGGGTGGCTGACTATTGGGATAAGGATATAATGCAGAACAAAGCGAGAATTGTATCAAAATGTAAGAAATACAATCAAGCTACAGTAGCCCATTACATAGAGTACTGTAAGGTGCTTAAACATGTTATTAGGAAGGCAAAGAGTAGGTGGTGGAACGCAAAAATAATAGCTAATTCACAGGAGAAAATTAAAATCATATGTTCAGTTGTGAAGGAAGTGTCTGGACAGCAGCACAAGGCTGACGATATAAAGTCAGTTCGTAGTAAAAATATTTCTGTTACTGATAAATATGATATATACATATAGTATTTAACAATGACTTTCTGAGCATTGCTGGTGAATGAAATAGAAATTTAGTCTCTAGAGGAAATCATGTAACTCTCTTGCCTTTCCAAGATTGATGTCTGAAATACTTCGATATGATACAGACAAGAGGGAGAGTGAGTGAATAATTAAATCACTGAAGTCTAAGGAGTCTCATGGATATGATACAGAGCCTAGCAGAATATCAGAGTACGGGGCTGCAATTTTAGCCCTGTATTTAGCCATATTTGTAATTTTTCCTTTAGGAATGGTCAGTTTCACGAACGATTAAAGTACTCAGTAGTAAAGCCGCTTTATAGAAAGGGAGAAAGGGATAATGTAGACAATTTTAGACCTGTTTCCATGTCATCAGTGTTTGCTAAAGCTATAGAAAAGGCTGTGTATGTAAGGATAATTAATCATTTTATATCGTGCAATTTGCTATAAAACGTACAGTTAGGCTTTAGAAGTCATCTAACAACTGAAAATGCTATATTCTCTTTTCTCTGTGAGGTACTGGATGGGTTAAACAAAAGGTTTCAAACGCTAGACACATTTTTTGATTTAATTAAGGCATTTGACTGTGTTGATCACAAAATATTGCTCCAGAAATTGTACCATTACAGTATACGGGAAGTATCTCACAGTTGTTTCACCTCCTACTTCAGAAACAGACAGCAAAAGGTCATTATTCACAATGTTGAGAATGGCTGTGATGTGGGGTCTGAGTGGGGTACTGTCAAGTGGGGGGTGCCCCAGGGATCAGTGTTGGGGCCGCTCCTGTTCCTTATGTACATAAAAGATATGCCCTCTAGTATTATGGATAACTCTAATGCAAAAAATAAACTAATGGTACATCACAGTAAGACTCAGTTTTTACAGTTTCTAACACACAATTAATGTACCCGTGGTCTAGAGGTAGCATCTTTGACACATAATCAAAACGTCTTCGGTCCTGGGTTCGATCCCTGCCACTGCCTAAATTTTGATATATAATCAGCATAGGCGGCCGAAGACTTCCGGCATAAGAAGTCATCCTCATTCTGCCAACGGCCTTGTCAAAGAGAGCGGAGGAGCGGTTAGAGGTTCAGGGCACTCTCTTGTCCTAGGGGTGGGAAATTGCCCCTAAAAGCGGAAGAAACAGCAATGATCAACGAAATGAGGATGCAGAAGGCAATGGAAACCACTGTATTAAAGACACGTAACGTGTATCCACAGGACATGTGGCCTGTAATTGAAGAAGTGTCATGATGATCTCTCCATTGGCAAAAGATTCCGGAATAGTCCCCCATTCGGATCTCCGGGAGGGGACTGCCAAGGGGGAGGTTACCATGAGAAAAAGATTGAATAACCAACGAAAGGATAACGTTCTACGAGTCGGGGCGTGGAATGTCAGAAGCTTGAACGTGGTAGGGAAACTAGAAAATCTGAAAAGGGAAATGCAAAGGCTCAATCTAGATATAGTAGGGGTCAGTGAAGTGAAGTGGAAGGAAGACAAGGATTTCTGGTCAGATGAGTATCAGGTAATATCAACAGCAGCAGAAAATGGTATAACAGGTGTAGGATTAGTTATGAATAGGAAGGTAGGGCAGAAGGTGTGTTACTGTGAACAGTTCAGTGACCGGGTTGTTCTAATCAGAATCGACAGCAGACCAACACCGACAACGATAGTTCAGGTATACATGCCGACGTCGCAAACTGAAGATGAACAGATAGAGAAAGTGTATGAGGATATTGAAAGGGTAATGCAGTATGTAAAGGGGGACGAAAATCTAATAGTCATGGGCGACTGGAATGCAGTTGTAGGGGAAGGAGTAGAAGAAAAGGTAACAGGAGAATATGGGCTTGGGACAAGGAATGAAAGAGGAGAAAGACTAATTGAGTTCTGTAACAAGTTTCAGCTAGTAATAGCGAATACCCTGTTCAAGAATCACAAGAGGAGGAGGTATACTTGGAAAAGGCCGGGAGATACGGGAAGATTTCAATTAGATTACATCATGGTCAGACAGAGATTCCGAAATCAGATACTGGATTGTAAGGCGTACCCAGGAGCAGATATAGACTCAGATCACAATATAGTAGTGATGAAGAGTAGGCTGAAGTTCGAGACATTAGTCAGGAAGAATCAATATGCAAAGAAGTGGGATACAGAAGTACTAAGGAATGACGAGATGCGTTTGAAGTTCTCTAACGCTATAGATACAGCAATAAGGAATAGCGCAGTAGGCAGTACAGTTGAAGAGGAATGGACATCTCTAAAAAGGGCCATCATAGAAGTTGGGAAGGAAAACATAGGTACAAAGAAGGTAGCTGCGAAGAAACCATGGGTAACAGAAGAAATACTTCAGTTGATTGATGAAAGGAGGAAGTACAAACATGTTCCGGGAAAATCATGAATACAGAAATACAAGTCGCTGAGGAATGAAATAAATAGGAAGTGCAGGGAAGCTAAGACGAAATGGCTGCAGGAAAAATGTGAAGACATCGAAAAAGATATGATTGTCGCAAGGACAGACTCAGCATACAGGAAAGTCAAAACAACCTTTGGTGACATTAAAAGCAACGGTGGTAACATTAAGAATGCAACGGGAATTCCACTGTTAAATGCAGAGGAGAGAACAGATAGGTGGAAAGAATACATTGAAAGCCTCTATGAGGGTGAAGATTTGTCTGATGCGATAGAAGAAGAAACAGGAGTCGATTTAGAAGAGATAGGGGATCCAGTATTAGAATCGGAATTTAAAAAAGCTTTGCAGGACTTACGGTCAAATAAGGCAGAAGGGATAGATAAAATTCCATCAGAATTTCTAAAATCATTTGGGGAAGTGGCAACAAAACGACTATTCACGTTGGTGTGTAGAATATATGAGTCTGGCGATATACCATCTGACTTTCGGAAAAGCATCATCCACACAATTCCGAAGACGGCAAGAGCTGACAAGTGCGAGAATTATCGCACAATCAGCTTAACAGCTCATGCATCGAAGCTGCTTACAAGAATAATATACAGAAGAATGGAAAAGAAAATTGAGAATGCGCTAGGTGACGATCAGTTTGGCTTTAGGAAAAGTAAACGGACGAGAGAGGCAATTCTGACGTTACGGCTAATAATGGAAGCAAGGCTAAAGAAAAATCAAGACACTTTCATAGGATTTGTCGACCTAGAAAAAGCGTTCGACAATATAAAATGGTGCAAACTGTTCGAGATTCTGAAAAAAGTAGGGGTAAGCTATAGGGAGAGACGGGTCATATACAATATGTACAACAACCAAGAGGGAATAATAAGAGTGGACGATCAAGAACGAAGTCCTCGTATTAAGAAGGGTGTAAGACAAGGCTGTAGCCTTTCGCCCCTACTCTTCAATCTGTACATCGAGGAAGCAATGATGGAAATAAGAGAAAGGTTCAGGAGTGGAATTAAAATACAAGGTGAAAGGATATCAATGATACGATTCGCTGATGACATTGCTATCCTGAGTGAAAGTGAAGAAGAATTAAATGATCTGCTAAACGGAATGAACAGTCTAATGAGTACACAGTATGGTTTGAGAGTAAATCGGAGAAAGACGAAGGTAATGAGAAGTAGTAGAAATGAGAACAGCGAGAAACTTAACATCAGGATTGACGGTCACGAAGTCAATGAAGTTAAGGAATTCTGCCACCTAGGCAGTAAAATAGCCAATGACGGACGGAGCAAGGAGGACATCAAAAGCAGACTCGCTATGGCAAAAAAGGCATTTCTGGCCAAGAGAAGTCTACTAAGCATTGTATGGTAGTGAAACATGGACTGTGGGAAAACCGGAACAGAAGAGAACTGATGCATTTGAGATGTGGTGCTATAGACGAATGTTGAAAATTAGGTGGACTGATAAGGTAAGGAATGAAGAGGTTCTGCACAGAATCGGAGAGGAAAGGAATATGTGGAAAACACTGATAAGGAGAAGGGACAGGATGATAGGACATCTGCTAAGACATGAGGGAATGACTTCCATGGTACTAGAGGGAGCTGTAGAGGGTAAAAACTATAGAGGAAGACAGAGATTGGAATACGTCAGGCAAATAATTGAGGATGGAGGTTGCAAGTGCTACTCTGAGATGAAGAGGTTAGCACAGGAAAGGAATTCGTGGCGGGCCGCATCAAACCAGTCAGTAGACTGATGACCAAACAAAAAAAACACACAATTCAACAAAACCTGACGTTTTAGTTTCACAGAATTGGCATATTATTAGTGAAACTGAACAGTTCAAATTTCTAGGTGTTCAGATAGATAGTAAACTGTCGTGGAAAGCCCACGTTCAGGAGCTTGTTCAGAGACTTAATGCTGCCATTTTTACTGTTCGAGCGGTTTCTGACGTAAGTGATATATCGACACGAAAATTAGTCTACTTATTTTCATTCGCTTATGTCGTATGGTATTATATTTTGGGGTAACTCTTCCATTCTAAAAAGATAATTTTGTCTCGGAAACCGACAGTTCGTGCAATAAGTGATGTAAGTTTGCGAACGTGGCCTCTCAATAGATATATTCTTTACTGTCATTTTTGTTAGCAATATCAGATTATTCTCAAGAACAAGCAGCTTTCACATAGTTACTACTCGGCAGAAATCAAACCTGCACTTGGATTGGTCTTCCATAACTCTTGTGCAGAAAGGTATGCAGTATACTGCTGCATCCACTTTCAGTAAGCTGCCACAAGAATTCAAAAATTTTTGCGGTAATCCACGCGCTTTCAAATCGAAACTGAAGCGTTTCCTCATGGATCATCTATTCTGTCGAGGTATTCCTTGAAAAATGAAGCTGATTCTTGTTGTATTGTTGATTGCGTTTACTTATACTTATGGCTTGCCTTTTTTTGGGTTCAAATGGTTCAAATGGCTCTAAGCAGTATTGGACTTGACATATAAGGTCATCAGTCCCCTAGACTTAGAACCACGTAAACCTAACTAACCTAAGAACATCACACACACCCATTCCCGAGGCAGGATTCGAACCTGCGACCGTAGCAGCAGCTCGGTTTCGTTTTTTGGGTTCATAAACATTTTATTTTGATCTGTTATTGCTTTTATGTTGTAATTTCATGGACTGACACCTTCCATGAACTTGGAGATTTGCTCCTCAATTTTGTCCTAAGGAACTAGGTGTGTAAATAAAAAATAAAAACATTTTACCTACATTTGTAAGCCACGAGGAAGAAACATAAGGTACTGTCGAAAACGAGCTGAAAAGATTTATAAGAAGGATTATATGCAGGTGAAAAACGCAACGACCTGATTAGTGTCTGAAAATGAATTGTTCATATATGCTCTTCTGATTTCCACACTGATGACGTCAATGGTCTATAGAAGTCCGCTTTCACTACACACTTGCATCTCGGTGCGCGTGTCCTGCATCGATTAAAACAAGCTGTTTCTGGACGTCGTGACCGATCACGCCACGTGAAAGACGTGGGCAGACGGAGCCGCGTGTACCAATGAGAACTCGACGCCTCAAGATGGAAACAAATTTTGGTTCACATAGTGCCACGAATTGCTGTAACTGAAGAGGAACCCTAATTGAGATTTTTGTGCTCTCTGAACATCAGGGCTAGACAATGCTGCAGCATATTTTCAGTTCTCGAGTGAAGGAAGTATAGTAATGACGAAGCCAATTTGTTCTCTGTTCCACAGAGTAGGGCGAACAGTTAACATTGGCAAAATTCAAGTGATAAACAAATGATTACAAATCAAAACTAATGATTACGAATAAAGGTGTCCGACAATGCTGCAACCTTCCACCTACGTTTTTAACAAAAAAAAAAAAAAGGTTCAAATGGCTCTGAGCACTATGGGACTCAACATCTTAGGTCATCAGTCCCCTGGAACTTAGAACTATTTAAACCTAACTAACTAAGGACGTCACACACATCCATGCCCGAGGCAGGATTCGAACCTGCGACGGTAGCAGTCCCACGGTTCCGGACTGAAGCGCCTAGAATCGCACGGCCACCGCGGCCGGCACGTTTTTAACAAATACAGAGATTAGCCGAAACATTATGACCTCATGCTTAATACTTGGTTTCTCCACCTTTGGAATAAAATGCAGCACTGATTCTGCGTACCAGGTATTCGGCAGTTTGTTGGTAGGTTTGTGGAAATTTGTGGCATTAGATGCCTACGTACAGTTCGTGTGATTAGCGTAAATAACGGGCCGCTGATTTGCGTTCTCGGTGATAGCATCCGATTGTTACCCAGATGAGTTCCATAGGATTTACATCGGTCGAATCTGGTTGCCGACACATCAACATGAGTTCGCTATAATTCGCCTCAAACCACTGTAGCACAGTCCTGGCTCCTGGCTCCGAGACACGGACCGTTTTACTGTTGAAAGACGACATCGGCGTCGTGGAAGACATCAAGCATGAAGGTTCAAATGGTTAAAATGGCTCTGAGCACTATGGGACTTAACATCTGAGGTCATCAGTCCCCTAGTACTTAGAACTACTTAAACCTGACTAACCTAAGGACATCACACACATCCATGCCTGAGGCAGGATTCGAACCTGCGACCGTAGCAGTCGCGCGGTTTCAGACTGAAGCGTCTAGAACCGTTTGGCCCCAACGGCCGGCCTCAAGCATGAAGGGATGCAGCTGTCAGCGTGTCCTCGATTACTAACACAGGTCCCATGAAAGCGCAGGAGAATGTTTCCCACAGCACAGTACTGCTTTCACCAGCCTGAGTCCGTGGCGCACTGCGCATTTCGAGCCACCATTCACCTCTATGACGGCGTTTGTGGAGATGACCATCATAGTAGTGTAGCAAAAATGTGCTTCACCCAAAGAACCGTTACGTTTCAATTGATCGACGGTCGAATCCCGAAGGTCCCGTGCCCACTGCAATCGTAATTGGCGATGTCGTTGAGTTAACATGAGAACACATAGGGGTTGTCTGCAGCGGAGCTCCAGTCAACAATGTATGGTGAGCGGTGTGCTCCGGAACACTTGTGCCTGCACCAGCATTGTGCTCTTTCGGGAAAGATGCCACAGATAATCATCTAACTTATTTTACAGAGCACGCAAACCTCCAAACCCCACGTTCTGTGAAGAGTTGTGGACGTCCAACCATTTAGCGCCTAGTGATTTTCACTGTCCTTCTACCTCTTGCCGTACATGCTCACGACAGTAGCAGGTGAACATTCAACCAGCTTCGTCATTTTCGTGATACTTGTCGCAGCATAGCGGTTCTAGGCGCTTCAGACAGGAACCGCGCGACTGCCGCGGTCGCAGGTTCGAATCCTGCCTCGCGCATGGATGTGTGTGATGTCCTTAGGTTAGTCAGGTTTAAGTAGTTCTAAGTTCTAGGGGACTGATGACCTCAGATGTTAAGTCCCATAGTGCTCAGAGCCATTCAACCATACTCGTTCACAGGCTCTGTAAAGTCACTTATCTCAACGGTTTTTCCCATTCGCAGTCCATAACTTCGCAAGGTTGATCCCACGGCTGTTTTTTCTCTATTTACACACTTTTGTTACCGCGTCGCATGCCAAAAACACCACTAGGTGGCATCCAGTGTCGGTTGGACAGTACTCATAATGTTTTGCCTAATCAGTGTATCTAGACGACTACTTACAAAAGTGAAACAGGTTATTTAAAACGAAAGGTGTAAAATTTGATGACAGCAGTATACTACAAGTGCTAATTTTTGCAGACAATCTTTTACTTGTAGGCGATGCTCGCTGCAATTCGTTATTAATAAATTGAATCACGTCTGCTCTCAAAAAGTAAAATTAAAGTGATGGCATTCATTGGGAAATGCCCTTGTAGGTAAGAATAGTTATTGATAATAAACAAGTGGAACAAATTCCTCATTTCATCTATTTCGGATACAACTACTACGAGAACGATGTAGAGATAATTATATACATATTACGACAGTTAAAGATAATCCGAAAGAGAAAACTAGACTCGGACCAAAATTCAACCTTTAAAAAGTGGTAGGTAGGGCAGTACATCTTTATGCAAGCGAAAGATATCTAATTATCAAAAACACAAAAGATATAGGCAACAGGGATGAAATGCCGTAGATCAATGCACATTACTGGATCAGATAAGAAAACATTGTAGTCAGAAAAGGTCTTAAGAGTTTAGGGTTAATAAAGAATAAAAGTTGGGGAAAGTGAAGTCGGAGGAGTATTTAAATAGCAGAATGTCAAACTATGTTCACAACTGCAAGTCGGTGGGTTGAAGAAGTGTCGCAGCACTAAGAATGAGATGGTATTTATGGGAGTCGGAAAGGTTGAAACGGCCCAAAATTCTTTGAAAGCGTAGAAATTGTTTTAACTAGAGAGACTGTAACAGGCGTTTGTCAACCAGGATGTGCAGTAATTTACTGACACCTATACAAACGAGCTATTGAACTTTAAACAAGTCCTGTACCAGTAGCGGTACAAAATCAGTGTTTTGTGGAATCGCTATCAACTGCAGTCATATACTTTTGGAACATTCTCCTACGTTTGGGTTCGGCAACGTAGCTGGTGACTCCCCAGTCCTGACGCAATGCGATTCTCCCGCGATCGGAAGGGCATTTTTACTGCCAATGATACTACATCGTGTCAGACAAATTTGAGCTCCGCAACCACACTTCGCCGTTCGCATTAAGGTTTTCCGTCGTTTCCATTACCTGGAGGCAAATGTCGGGATAATTGTTTTGAAAAAGAGATGGCCAGTTTCCTTAAGACCGAGGAACAGAACCGCCCTGTTCAGCGTTATCACTGCTCCTTCGACACGTACCGTTGCAGCGTGGATACACCAAAAATCTTGTAGCCTGTCCAAATGTGGTCGTTTGTCATGTGTATACACTGAGCCATTCCGCTGTGTTTTAATCACCTCACACATAACATTTGCATTTTCGATGACGAATAAAGGAATAATGCGCAAAAAATAAACTTCCATTTTGGGAAAATTGTTCTTTAAATACTGTTCGTGTTAACGCATTTTGTTTCAAACAAATGTTTAATTTTCCACCGACTAGTAACTCATTTATAGCTCTTGCGAATCTGCCGGTCATCGTTCTCTGTTATGCACTATTGTTTCTACAGCTGTTTGGTCTTCTGAAATACACAAATGTATCAGTATTTTTTATTAACGACGATCGGTTTCAGCCTAGGATCAGATCATCAATGGGTTCACGGCACCAAAGAAAAAAATAAACTAAAAAAAAGAAGCTTGTAGCATTCCAAAACATAGCTGTTACTTAAATAGACATTACATGTGTCACATCACACATTAATATAACGGAGAACGCACAAAAACATTTCTGCTATACATTTACACGATTGGAATAGCGGTTGTAAGTCGTAGACCGTTCCATTACTAATAGTGGATATATATGAGTCACAAATATGTTTTGCCAACCTCAAAGACGCTTTTGTGTTCGTTATCATATCCTGAACCCGAATGGCTCAAACATTTAATGGAAACATTGTGGAGACACAATGATTACTGATTAAAACTATTGTCATTATATCACAGATACCAATAATACACCTCATTCAGCTACTAAATGCGCACACTAGGCTTTTCAACATTTTTGGTTCAATAATAGACTATTTTAATTTTATGGTCACTGCATAACATCGACAAAAACATTGTGAGAGATACCTAAACAATAAATTCAATGAAAGCATTAAAGGCACTAGTCATACTGTATTACTTCGTCGTCCTATATAGCATCGCCCTAATTCATTTCTTTTAATATTTGTTTTTTAATAAAAAAAGAAATTTTCTAAGGAACCGACACAGGCTTATTGCCAGACATATTCCATAATTTAGTAATCATCACTCTCTGATCTGATTAACCACACCAAATCCACGGTGTCACTACATTATCTCATTATCTATTTAAGCTGATAGCAACCAGTAGTCACGTAGCACATCACTGACAATATTATTTGTGTCTCTTCTTCTTTGGTGCAATGGAACCGATGATGGTCTGATCCTAGAACGAAATCCATCGTCTTTAATAGAAAATACCGAGCCATCTGTGTTACATAATGCAATTTTTAACCATCATTAAAGCTATAAAACGTCACCTACAAAAAATATTTGTTCTTCTGTTGTCTTTTTCAGTGATTAACCTTTAAACACCGATTGTACGCAGGTGCAAAGTTTTATAGACAAATAAACGTGATGGTTGGCTGAACAGATATTGTGTCCGAATTTTAAAAATATTTTTGTTCGGCTTAATCAATTATGGCTACTTTCACTGATAGACAAGAGTTCTCTTACATGCAACGTCAGTTGCAGACTACTGCCATTGCCGAAATATGTAGCGTGCCCACCAACTACGAAAAAATTCGTTTAATCCTACTCAGTAGCAAAATTGAAGCTGCAACCAGTTCCTCTTTTACATTACCGCTGCGACCAACGAAGAGAGTCCTATGCATCTTTCTCGTGGCCGTCACGGAATGTGACAAACATGTATGAAAGATTTTGTTCCATCCTTATTTCATTTACCTGTCGTTTACCGTTTTTCCAAAGTTGTCGGTAATTCGTGCAAGTATGTAGTTACTTCCTGATCTTTGTGTAATATCACAGAAAACTGGGCTTGCTCCTCGATCTTGTTACAATAATGTCAATGATTATTTTCCTATTTTTGTATTACACATCATTATTGTTGTGAAGCCTTTAAAGCGAGCGTATCAATCGGACTCTCTACTGACAGCAACAGTTAAGCCTTTAACTTCCTATTCAGCAGATTAGTGTGGCTCTCTACCAGCCATTCATGGTCAAAATAATGTTCCTTGGAGTACGGAAAGAATGATGTGCATCTAGGAGACAACTGCTTTGTACATCTAATACAGGTTCGTAGGCTGTAAATTATCCAATTCTATGAAAGCTACAGTGACGCAAACCGTTCCATACAACCTCTTTGACTACTATAGCTTCAAACAAAAGGGCGAGTAGTGGACAATGAAACTTAGGTCTGTAAACTTATTGTTCCCCTGATACGACTAAGTACATGGCGAACCACGGAACTTGCCGAGGTGGGGTGGACTGCGTGCCTCAGTGATTCAGTTAGCAGTATCACAGGTGCAACCGCAGCTGAGGGGTATCTGTGGTAGGGCGAGACAAACGTGTGGGGCAGCAACCTTTTCAGGAGTTATAGGAGGATCAGTCTTGATGATTGACTGATGGGGCCTTGTAACATCAGCCAATATAGCCTTACTGAGCTTGCACGGCGAACGGTGAAAACCAAGCGGAAACTACAGCCATTACTCTTCTCGAGGGCATGTTGCTCACCTGTACGATCAAATGATCCTGGGTAAAATATTCAGGATGTAAAATAGTACGTCATTCAGATCTCTGGGAGGGGACTAGTCATGAGGATCTCATCATCAGGAAAAAGAAAATTGGCATTGTTTGGATAAGAGCGTGTAATGTCAGATCGCTTACTCGGGTAGGTAGATTAGAAAATTTAGAAAGGGAATGGGTAGGTTGAAGTTTGATACAATGCGAATTAGTGAAGATCGTTGGTAGGAGCAACAGGAATCCTGGTAAGGTGAGCACAGGGCTATAAACTAGGATAATCCAGAAGTAAACCATACAATGAATAAGAAAATGCAGTTAAGCTACTGCGAACAGCGTAGTGAACGCTTGATAGTAGCCAAGATAGACTCGAAGTCTACATCCTCCACAACAATACAAGTTTATGTGACATTTAGCTCCGCAGATGATGAAGAAATTGAAATAATGTACGATGAGATACAATAAATCATTCAGATAGCTGAGGGATAGGAAAATTTAACTTTGATAGGTGCCTGGAATCCGATAGAAGGAAAAGGAAGGAAAAATAGTAGGAGAGTGTGTACTTGGGAAGGAATGAAACATGAAGTCGCCAGGTAGAATGTTGCACAAAGTATAATTTAATCCTCGTTAATACTCGTTTTAAGACTAATAAAAGAAGGAAGACAATGGAGACAATGGAAGGTTTCAGATTGATAATATAATGGAAAGACAGGAATTTCAGAAAAAAATATTTTTAAAGACGTTTCCAGTGCCTAATGAGGAGTCCGACAATAATTTATTGGTTATGAATTGTATATTAAAACCGAAGAAATTTCAAAAAGGCAGGAAATTAACTAGATGAGATCTCGATATGTTGAAAGAACCAGTATCCGTTTATGTCCCGGAGAAATGATGGAACACTCGAGACAGTACTGACCTATCTTCGGAGATATATTAAAGAAGGGCAAACCTACGTTTATGGCATTTGCAAACCTAGAGAAAGATTTTTACAGTGTTCACTGGAACACACTATTAGAAACTCTGAAGGTAGCGTAGGTAAAATACAGGGAGCGAAAGGCGATTTGCAACTCGTACGGAAACTAAACGGAAGTTATAAGAGAGGAAAGCCATGCAACGTAAGTAGTGGTTGAGAAGGGAGTGAGACAAGATGTAGCCTATTTCCGATGTTATTCAGTCTGTTACATTGAGCGAGCAGTAAAGTAAGCAAAAAAAAATTGGACAAGGAATTAACGTTAAAGAAGAAGAAATAAAAGCTTTGAAGTTTATTGATGACAGTGTAATTGTGTCGGCGACGTAAAGGACTTGGAAGAATGGTTGAACGGAATGGACAACGTTTCGAATGGAAAATATAAGATGAACATAAAAAAAGCAAAACAAAGCTAATGGAACATAGTCGAATTAAATCAGGCGCTGATGAGGAAGTTAGATTAGGAGATGTGACACACAAATTATTAGGTGAGTGTTTTGTACTGGTGACGGTCAAAGTAGAGACGATGTAAAATGTAGGCTTGTAATGGCAAAAAAAGCTTTTCTGGAGAACGAAAATGTGTTAACGTCGAATGTAAAATTAAGCATTAGGTGGCCTTTTCCGAGGGTATTTTTCAGGAAGTCTTGTCGGAAGTGAAACGTTGACGAATAGTGGTTTAGACAAGAAGAGAAAGTCGTGGTACGGTCGAATGCTGAAGATTAGATTAGTAGATAGCGTAACTAATGAGGAGATACTGATCAAAACTGCGGAGAAACTAAATTTGTGGCGCAACTTGACTAAATAAAAGAGGGCCGGTTGATGGGACATATTTTGACACATCAAGGAATCACCCAGTTATTTGAAGGGAATTGTAGGAGGTAAAAATTGCATAGGCGAATGCAGTAAGCAGATTCGAATAGATGTGGGTTTCAGTAGTTATTGGAAGATGAAGAGGCTACACCAGATAGAGTAACGTGGAGTGTTGCATCAGACCAGCTTTTAGACTGAAGACCGCAACAACAACAACAACAAATGACCAGCTTGTAACAGAATCCCCTAGGATCCAAACTGTCGAAGAGCACTTGAGGACAAACACTTACAACAAGTGTTCCACATGGCCACAGTCCATGGGAGACATACGCGGTACAAGGTGGTACGCCACTTGTTAAGACATCAAGATAATGCTTTAAAAATGGACACAGACAGTTTCGATCGCAAAAATAAAAAACAAAAATATTATTTTGTGGTAATCGGTTCCTGTCAGTTTTTGACCATCTTCAGACTTCATACCATGATGGTAGGCGGTGGCCGTGAATGGAGCGGATGTTATAATTCCATGAACGTCAACTTTATCTTTACTTTTTTAAATCCTTTTGTCAGACCGCTGACCTCCAGAAGTAATGTTCTCTAATATCTAGGGCATAATTTTCGTGCTACTGAAAGGGAGAGTAGAGGGCAAACATTGTGGGAGAAGACAGAATTTTAAATATATCCATCAAATGCTCTGAGATGAAGAGTCTGGCACAGGAGAGACTGTCCTCAATGAAGAACGGTTTTGTGTAATATTGAAATCGGCAGCTCCAATAAGCTCAGAGACGTACGAGCACATACAAGGTTCGAAATCCAGTGCTGAACGAGTCACTTATTTGTTGTGTCAACCATCATGATGCCGAAATCTCGACCAGACGTGCATTTCACTTACCGAGAATCGCGTTTGTATATTCAGTATCATTTTCTTCGTTGTTTCTCTTTCTCATCAGCTAGTTTCTAAAATTCTCTCTATGTAAGAATCACACTTTGAGGAACAATTCTCCAAGCAACGTATTAACTGCTGTTTGTTAGGCCACATAACCTGATTATGCGCTAACCTAATCAACAAGGGACAAGTACTTCACCTAGTACGCTCTTGTTACTCTCGCGTTGAATTATGTCCGTATATGACGTTTTTTTAGACCTTTTAGCGTTCTATTTATGACAGGAAGAAATACCCTAAGATTTGTGTAAATGAATATAGGAAATCACTCCATTCCTAAATGTCGGTGTAGTCGTTCTTCGTTAGTATTAGTTTGGGTCAAAATTTAGTCACTGATGGTTCATGATTGCGATTTTCTGTTTTTTCACTATTCCGACCAGTTACATAAATCGTCATTCAGAGTACTATTTTTTCGTTGCAAGCAAGAGACAGTGTGAACAGTGTTCGATATCTCCTTTGTCAACGATCTGTTTCCTGATAAACGTAATTCGTCAGATAAATGAAAAACACTCCGTGATATTGATAAGCAAATTAAAATCACTTGTAAACGTCGTTAAAGCTTTTTATGTGAAAGTAAATTACGTTTAGTCTACATCAGAACCAATGATATTCTCAACATCAACTCAAGATATTTTAAAATGCTTATTGTGAAATGATTCTTATTGAAATCGAGGCCTATGAATGTAAAATGACATAATGTACCACAAATCAGTTGTACAAAAATATCTCTTAGCGAATGCAAAATAAAGCAGGTCCCTCTGTTCTAGACTATGGGAACAAAAACTGTTTAACAGCCGCAACTTCCCAAATCTCTTATATATGTTTTCCTCAAAACTCTACAACTTGCTATACTATCCGTTATAGAGAACACTCTGTTTCCACTAAATGGCTTAGTCCACAGCAAGATATGGGGAGTCACGGCGTACCAACTGTGGGAAAAGTGGATAGTTTCTGGCGAAAACTCGTAGTGTTCATTGTTCTGTTTCCAGCTGAACTATCCATACGACAAGCAATAAATTTCAGAGCTGGAAACCAACCATACACAAACCACGCTCTTCACACAATACATACCGGAGAATATAGATAGTATTAATTAGCTGGATCACCCTGTCATTGAGTTTCCAAAATATTTATTCTGAGCGCCATACACTCAGTTTGAAATAGAGATACCTGACTGGATTTTCGATTTCATGACAGTTATATGCAGACAGATTGCCATCAACGTGACAATAGTTCCGGCTTTGTCCCAGGGATGTGTGTTTGCACGCTGAAAGTTAAAAATCTGACCGATAACATGGGACTAAAATTCAGTTTCTTCATAAAAGGCACCGTTATGTGCTGTAATTCTAAACCAGTTGTCATACTGCGGCAAGCTGCGGCAATCTTCATATGTAGAAAACCAAAACTTTGCCGTACTTTAAGAAATTAAAGATGAATTCAAATTGCCGTGAGCGACGTCATACAAATATTTGTGGTTATCAATATGTGGCGTTTCGAAACGGTCAGTCAGGTAAACCTGTTTTTCAGTTCCCCTTATGCGCTAGTAACCAATCATTTGTATCTTTTCTCGCTCATATTTCAGATCATTCTTTTAAGTTTAAATGTCTGTCCGATCAAATATTTTGTAATCTTATCCTTGGTTTCAACGTATTTTCCCTTGAGTATTGTTATATAACTGCACTTCTCCCCCTCAAAATTAAAGATGTAATCTAGTGTAATCTACTCCTCTCAATTTCTTAGTATGTGTTGTTTTTAAACTTTTAATGCCATTTATTTATTCATTTATGCATTTATTTAAACTGACAAATGTAGGGAATCTGTGGCTTTCGGTACAACGACAGAGATATCCATAGCGAACGAGGTGATTCTGTATAATACATGTCCAATTTATAATTATAATAATAAGGCATTAAATATTCCGATGCCCGAAGGAGAATATATTGACACAGATTACTATCTAACTCAAGTGAAACTAAATTTAAAGCCCCAGTAAGTCAGCTAAACGATGTCAAATTTTCCTAAATTTGATTCCAGTCACTACTATTTGTAGATGTCGACAAAACGCAGACACAGAATTGGGAACAACTTCAAAACACAGGCGTTTGAAAACTGCGCAAAACAAAGTTCCTTTACAAAGGCGAAAAAAAATCTGTAATAGAAAGGACATTGTGAATAAGCGCTGCAACAGTCACTCGAGTCATTCAAAACGTACAGTAGTAACAAATCAGAAATTGCATGTAATATGTTCCCAGCAACTGAAAAACAACTTCGAAATTAATTACATGAACAAAAAATGATAACAATGAACTCATAACTTAAAAAAAGACACTAGGACTTTTAACTCAGTGAATCGTAAGTCTTGAATTAAAATTCTTGAACAATGAAGTGTGGTCCTCAGTACCCTTGGAGTTATTAGTGAAAAATTAAATGACACAAAATCTAGGGTGAAATAAGGGGACAAAATTCGGAACATTTTGCTGTTAAATCTGGAGTGACGCAAAGAAATGAACTCGCTTCGTTACTTTTCAGCTGCGTTATAAAAAGTAATCCAGGAGTGACGAAAACGAGAATCAGAGCAAGAAACTGACAAACCATCAAATAAGAAAGCAGCTTTCGCAGGCGGCCTCACACTTCGCTGTCAGAACATTCAAACAGCACAAAAACAAACTAAAATTCTTGAAGAAACGGCAGAAAGAGTAAGGCTGCAAATGTCAACTGTAAAAACAAAATTCATTCCGAGCAACAACCTGGCACCAAAAGTTCTGAAAACTAAATACGGGTAAATCGAGAAAGAATCGCAATTCAAATATTTCGGTGAAGGCATTCAAAAAACTGGCCTGGAATAGCCTGGTTCGGAAAATCGTTGCCGCAAAACGGAAACAGCTTTCACAGATATCTACAACAACAAAAAACGTCAGACCAGAGTTTCTCCCGGTGTATACAACGCTGAAATAACATGCTGGAGTGCAGCCGCGCGACGTCATCGACAACCACCGATATTTCGACTGGTGTCTACCTGTCATTTTCGAGACAAATCTGCAGCAAGTAAGCTCTGTGCAAGGGAATGAAAAAAAAAATGAAAAAATACGTCAACCGGATGCATTCTCGTAGGTTATCTTAACAGCACAAATAGGCTTCTGAAAATGCCCCAAACTGAAGCACTTAAACACGTTCAGCAATCTAGAATGTCACTATAGGTCTGTGTTACCAATTGTAAACACATAGAGAGACATCGAAGAAAGGTGAAAGATAGGACGAAAAGTGATCAGGAAAATTTAAGGTCCAGATTTACTGAAGAAGGAACTACAGACCAAGAAGTATTAAAGAAATTATAAAATATATCTGCCAATATTTGAATATAAAGAAAACTCTGAGTAAAAGTATATGGGCATGTTAAAAGAATGGAACCAACCAGATTAATTAGACTGGTTATGGAATCCTTCAAAACTCGCAATAAACCCAGAATTAAAACAATAAAATGGAACGGTGCCATAAAATAATATGCCAAAGAAGTACGAATAACAAGATATACAAGACAGGAGAACATTTAGGAATAAAATTCACGGCTGGACAACTCCCATGGAAGAAAACCGAAGACTAACGAAACAGCTCGGTCTGATGAGGGGAAAAGAGTCCATTCTCAGAGAAGGAAAGTAAAACTGGTACGAAAAAAGCGAAAACAAATCGTCAAAAACGCTCCATCTTGTACATTGCGAGGTCCAGAAGCGCCCAAAAGTGAATAATGTTAATAATACGTACTAATCAGTATTTGTAATTGACGAAGTGTCAGTCTCATTAACATTCTGTTAAGCAATTTCCTCATTACGTGCTCATGGAATGTGTGTAGTTGCGTCTAACAGAAATGTGTGGTTGCAGTATACAAGGAATCAATCTGGAGAAGGAGTTTACTGATCAAACAAAAAGCGAGAAATAAAAGGATAAGAATAGCAGATGAAATGGAAGGAAGGATCAATGGACAAATTTCATGAATGTTCGGCAACACGCCTTCGACTAGTATGTGCCGGGAAAGGGCTTCACAGAAAATGCTAAGAAGCTTTAGCCTTATGGAAAGTCAGTAAACAGACTGAAGCCATCTGTCCAGGCACTCTGGGACCATTTTGGCTTTTAAATGGTGGATGATACAAAAAACTGCAATATTAAACGTCTTTTTCCAAAACTGTTTGGCAGTGAAATATCGCACTATAGTTGCTCTTTTAAATCGTCACACGAACGAAAAAATGACAGATATCGAATTAACGGGTCAAAGTACAGAAAAGCAACCTGAAATCGCAACAGAGGAAAGGCCACTGAAGCTGACGGGGTACCAGTTCGCTTCTACGTAGCGTGTTCCACAAAACTTCGGCTTTTATAGTAGCAGTGTGCCGTAGATCTCTGTAGGAGCGACGCGTTCCTAATGGTTAGAAAAAAAGCATAGGTCATTCCCATTTTCAAAAAGTGTCGTCAGACAGTCGCACTGAACTTTAGGCTTATATAATTGAAGTCGGTCTATTGCAGAGTTTTGGAACATTTTTTATGCTCTCGTATTGCTCCATTTCTGGAGACCGAAAATCTTCTCTGTCGGAATCCACTTGTGTTCCTAAAGCAACGATCAAGTGAAACACAGTTCGCTCTCTTCGTCTACCAAACGTAGGCACTAATAGATAAAGGCGCCTAGGTAAATGCTGTACTCCTAGACTTCCGCAAGGTATTCGACAGATTTCCGTACAGCCGCCTAATGAACAAAATACTAACGTACTGAATATCAGACCAACTGAAAATATAAACCATCGAGAAAGGATGCAGGTTATAAAACACTCGTTCGACCAATACATGAATATCGCTCGCCAATCTGGGACCCGTAGCAGATACGATTGATGGAGGAAATAGAGAATATCCAAAGAAGAGCATCACGTTTCGTTACAAGTAGTAAGCGACAAAGCGTCACAGGGATGAGCTGCCAACTCCAGAGAATGAAACTGCAAGAGAGGCCTTCTGTATCACTGTGTGGTTTACTGTTAAAGTTACGAGAATATACGCTTCTACAACATTCCTTTAATATCGTGCTTTCTCGTGAGTATATCTTGGGAAAAATTTATGAACATAAAATTAGGGGCATAACACAGGGGCTTACAAGCAATCGTTCCTGTTGTGAACCATTCGCGACTCGAAGACGAAAAGCGGGAACTGATTCTGGTACACAGTGACCCGTCTGCCACACACCGTAGGGTGGCTTGCGGAATATAGGTGCAGATTTAGAAGTGAATCAGAAACAGAAAGGAATGGGAAAAACACGGATAGTTTACAGTGTGGCAGACATAATGGTTCCCTGTCAGGCTGAACGGAAACGATGTCGAGAGGGAAGCTACGCCGACGATAACAGGTAATGTTTAATCTTCTCGTGGTTGCAGAGTGGTTTTGGATGAGATGAAGTTTACAGGGCAGTTTGTCCTACAGTAGTATGGGTAAAATGGAGAAGAAGATGGATAAATATGTGATGTTTCGAAAAGGTACAGCGAAGAAGCTGGACTTATCTGGTACCGTAGTTATGCAACGATTAAAAGTATCTAGTGTGTTATATGAATGTGTGGTGTCTGTTCCCTTCTTGACATGTCCGAAAGAACAGACACAACGTACTCATATAACCGATTCGCCTGAATGGGAAATGGACCCACCTTCTTCAGTGCTGACGCCCAGGTACGTCCGACCTTCTGCAGGTAGAGAGCATGCAGGAAATTGGCAGGGACTGCGTATAGGTGGCGGTCTGTGGGAGTGTGGGTCGTTTCGAAACTACCAGTATATGCAAGACTACTAATTTTCAGAGCTGTAGGAATTTTCCTATCAGAAATTCATTCAAGGGGAGCGTTTCTTCATGGACTCACATTTTCTGTTGACAATATCACCGCTTAGGAGTCGTATTATTACATTTCTTTTGAAGTTAGGCCTGAAGATGGCCACGAAGATCATAATTTCTGTTAACACACACACACACATACACACACACACATACACACACGCACACACACACACACACACACACACACACACACACACACACACACATACACACACACACACACACACACACACACACACACACACACACGGGGCTGTGGTTAACGCACCTACCTAGTAAGCAGCAGATCCTGTGTTGAAAGCCGCTGATTATTCCGCGTATGTCCCTATGCCGCTGACATCAGTAATCCCTTCACTTTCCTTTCCTTCATCACCCTCCCCCCCCATCCACCTTCAATTTCGCGTATACCTAATATGTGATGAGAGGTATTGAAGAATCCAATGACTAAGGAATCGACTAAGTAAACAGAGCGTGTGAGAACCGCCCCTTCTAATCGCTCGCATTCTTGCTAACGGACGAGGAGAACACGGAAAATGTCGTAACTGATTTCCAAGAAACATCGCTAAGCGGAAGAAGAGCCAAAAACAAACGAACACGTGCCTCGGCTTATCCGCAGATACTCGACCATTCCTGAAAAAACGACCGTCAAAGTTTTCGAGGTATTTTCGAGGTACTTCGTGCCTTTTGCAGCTTGATAGCATTGGATAAAATGGTGGCAATGTGGTTAACGTCACGGCTTCTTAATTTTGAGCTCCGTGTTCGAAACCCGATTATTATTTTTACTTTTATTTTTGTACCCTTGTCTGTAGAAGATTACTTCACGAACGTTTTCCCGTGTATACTGATATAAAGTTATCCTTACTCGTCTGTTAATTGTATGTCAGACGAATTAAATAAAAAAACGAAAAAAGAATGAGAAAATTATTTGAATTTGTTTTAAGTGAAATTCCTGTAGTGTATTTGACTGATAATCAGTTGCAAGCGCCAGTCAGAAAAATGGCCTGTTACGCATGGTTTGCCGCGAACTTATTGCCAACACGTGAAATCTTCAGCAATGTTAACGTCATTTCTTTCCCGAGTGAGATTCATACGAAGAAATGTCATTGTCGCAACCCTGCCTTCACGTGATGCTCGGAATATCTGTGTTTCGATTGTCTCTACGATCAGCATCGTACAAGAGAATCCACCAAATCTTCCTGAAGGATAAATATATGAATAAAATATAAGAATTGAAGAATTGTTATGAGACTGAAATATCATAATATGAAAATTTAAAAAGATTGTAGCCCATCAACATACCATACACACATATATTATACAGGGTGCCCCATTTATCTTGACCACCCTAAATAACTGGTGTCCAGATGCATTACAAAACGTTTCAAGCAAATGTTCTATAGGCGTCAGGGGGACATCAATCAGCATAAATGCCTTCGTTGTAGCTTTGTTTTTCACTAAGATATGAACACCGCTATGACTTTGTTAAATGGCAGCATGTATTTTTTATTCGGTAATTCACTTCCTCTCCTAAAGACCTATTCAAAAATGTATCACTGAAACACAACGTTATTAATACACAACACAACACTGACGTTGACGCTCCCAGTGCTTAGTGCAGTTACTCGGGGTAATGGAACACATCCACGTGCTGACGTTGAGATAGGACAAATGTAAACATAAGTAGAATGCACACCCGTCATTCCGTCAACCATCGTCAGTTGAAGAGTTGTGTAAGTAGAATGTAGACCAACGAAGAGAAGGCGGACGTCCTTCTCATCTATGGGGAATAAGGTTAGCAGAACAGTAATTGCAATACTGTTTTCTTATGTACGGGTCCTTTTAATAGAGTAGTTTAGTCCTTTTAAGTACTGTTGTGTAGAGTAGGCATACAGTAAAGACTGTCCTTCCTACAAACTGCATCGACATAACGTTTCTTCAATGGTTGTTGTTGAAGGTAGGCGAAATGCTACATAGGCAGTGGAAATGTACAGAGCGCGATATCCTGACAAGAACGCACCTACCCGACGGATATTTTCTCGTCTTGTTGCGACTCTTCAGGAAACGGGAGTTTTCCACCCACGACAACGCAATCGTCGTAGCACTCGCGCAGACGAAGCTGCCGAAGTTATTGTTCTCGCTTCCGTTGCTATGAATCCGCATGTGAGCATACGACAGCTTGAACACGAGATTGGCATGCCTAAAACCAGTGAACATCGTATTCTTACACGTCACCGATTCCATCCTTACCATGTACACCTACATCAAGAAATGCATGGGAATGATTTCCAGAATAGTGTACAGTCCTGTCAGTGGGCACAGCAGTAAATCCTGGCCAACCCGAACTTCTTCTCCAATGTTCTATTTACCGATGAATGTTCATTCTCAAACAAAGGACAGGTAAATACATTGAACATGCATTATTGGTCCAGCGACAACCCACGATGGCTTAAACAGGTAGAACATCAGCGTCAATGGAGAGTTAACGTCTGGTGTGGGATGCTTGGTACTACAATTATTGGCCTTTATTTCTACAATGGTAGTCTAAACGAGACAGCGTGTGTCAATTTCCTCAGACGAATTCTTCCTCCTCTGCCGCTAAGAACCAGAATGCTTATGTTCTATCAACACGATGGATGTCCAGCACATAAGCATTGCGTGCACGTCGTGTTCTGAACCGAAAGTATCCTGCCAGATAAATTGGTGGAGGAGGAATGTTACTTGTCTGCTAGGTCTCCTGATTTAAATCCTCTGGGCATTTTTCTGCGGGGATGCATTAAAAACGTTATCTATCGCTATATTCCAACAACTCCAGAGGACATGCAGGAAAATATCGTGCTTGCTTGTAATTCTCTTCAGCAGGAAACACTGGAAGCAGTAAATAATTATTTCATTCAACGAGTGCACCAGTGTATCGGTGTCCAGGGTCACCACTTTGAGCAACTTTGAATGCTCTACTCCTGGGAAATGGTACAGGAGAGTCAAAGTTATTTTGCGTAAGGTTTTTATTGGTTTCCATTTGTTTTCTGACAACTCCAGCAAGTGGACGAGTATGTAATTCCGTCTCAAAGTCAATGTTGTGTTATGTAATTAATAACGTTGTGTTTCAGTGTTTGGTACACTGTGGTACATTTTTAAATAGGTCATTAGGAGAGGAAAAGAATTACCGAATAAAAAATACAGGGCGCCATTTAAAAAAGTCATACCGCTGTTACTATCTTTGCAAAAAGCAAAGCTACAACGAAGGCAATCACGGTGACTGATGTCCCCCTGACGGCTAAAGAACATTTGCTTGAAACATTTTATAATTTGCATCTGGACAAACAGTTATTTAGGGTGGTCGAGATAAATGGGACACCCCGTATAATAATATGTGACACTTATTGTGAAAACCAGATGTAATTTTACAATTAATATAACACCCTTGTATCCCATAATTTGTTAAGAAACATTGTGTACCAACCTTCTACGGACATGGGTAGATGCAGGGTGACAATTATTGAATTATATCAAAAAAATGTAAATAAGTTCCCCTATAACGTGCAAACACTTCATTGCACATGTAAACGTCACTACAGATATTCGGATTTAGGTTATGATACGATCGATATGCCTGCTATCATTGGCGATGATGTGGTGCAGACGAATAACGAAATTCTGAATGACCTCCTGATGTGCCAGGACATTTATGCTGTCGATGACCTGCAGAATGACTGTTTTCAGCTCAGCAGTGGTTTTGGGGCTATTACTGTACATCTTGTCTTTAATATAGCCCCACGAAAAGGAGATGCATGTGTTCAGATCCGGACAATATTTCAGCCAATCGAGGCCCATGCCAGTGGCCTCTGGGTACCCCAGGGCCAAAGTGCTCCTCCAGGATGTCAAACACTCTCCTGCTTCAATGCGAGGGAGCTCCGTCTCACATGAACCACATCTTGTCGAAATGAAGGTCGCTTGGGACAACTGGGATGAAATCATCTTCCAAAACCTTCACGTACATTTCTGTAGTCACCATGTCATCAAGGAATATCGCACCGATCATTCCGTGACTGGACAGCGCACATGACGCGGTCACCTGTAGAGATGAAGAGACTTCTCGACCGTGAAATGCAGATTCTCAGTCCCCCAAATGCGCCAGTTCGCTTGTTGACGAACCCATACAATTGAAAGTGAGCTTCGTCGCTAAACTAAACCATATAATTCCCATCATGCCCCGCGGCCAACCATGCAGTTTGAACGACCTAACCGTTCAGAAGTTATGACGTTTTTATTTCACATAGTTCAATAACTGTCACCCTGTAAATGAAAACAATAAAAGTAAAATAAAATAATATGAGTAAAAACAATACTCGAGATTCGAACACGGGGCGCAAAATTAATAATCCGGCTCGCTAACCACGAAGCCACCGCTTCGGCTAAGGAGATCGCCCGGTAAAAGGGTCATTTAAATACGTCGAAATCTTTGACCGTAGTTTTCTTTTCAGAAACGGTCGAGTATCTATGGATAGGCAGTGACACGTGTTCTTTTTTTCTACCACTGAACAAAGTTCCCGGCGAACTGGATGATGACACTTGCCGCGTTCTCCTCCTGAGTACAGAAAGGGCTGATATGGTCAAACAACCAAATGTTACAAACATTCCGTACGCAAGAGATCGAGTCGTCTGGTGCTTTAAGTATTTATGCCATTGAAGTACGTCACTGTAGTAGTAGCACCACCATACAACTCAATAAAAATTCCAAATAAAGTTATGTCTCTAACAGAAAAGACTCAAATTCCTTCCTGCAATAATCTAACTAACCTCACGTTAATGCCTAATGTCCCTGGGTGAATATCAATGTGATCGGTAGGGTACATGAACTCTGGTGAAGTTTCACATTTGTCTAAGTGAATGGTGAACTTCAACGGTTTACACAAAGATGAAACATCATACACCTCGTCCATATAAAAGCCAAGAGTATGCATAATGGACAGTCTTGAATATGTGGTACTTCTCCAAGTATACTATACAGCCGAAATCACAGACGCCCCAGTAGCAAACTTTGCACATACAGTACCACATATAAGAACTTCTTTATGTATCTTCAACACGTTTCAAGGTGTGAGATGACGTAGCACTCAAATACTATTACTTCTCGTCCCATCCGTTACGCATGTCATAGTAATCGTTAGCTCTTAGTTACATGTCTTGTAGTTACAGATTTTTATGAGTTAAGGCAAAATCAGCAACGTATATTTTTGCTACTTAGTTGTACAAATAGTGGCATTTCTTTTGTGGATGCAATTGAAATGCTTTTCCGATTTGCTTTAACACGGTGTATTGTAACAAATGCACAATAACCTAGGCGTGTGAAGGTGCAAAGATTCCTGAAACATAAGCAGCATAGCGATCTGACTCCGTGTCATTAAATTACATTCACTTCCTACGGCAACAGCAAAATCTGGCATAAAGCTTATGTGACAATTTATCTTATTTCCAAATGCTATGTTCGATAGCTGTGGTATTGCCTATCATCAGTTAGTAGAAATTGGTGTCCCTTACCATTGTTCCACGTAAAGTCCAAGGTTATTCGATTGTGTAAATAACCTCGCACACAGGTACTTTTACTGTTGCATAAAGTAGTTCGCTGCTTATTACACACGATAAAAAGGTTAATCCCCAGAGTTTTTATAATACAAGAAGTGGTGTACAGTTGTGCAAGGCTTTCTATAACAGATGTCCTTTACAGTGGCAGGACTGCTGCAAAAGTAATCTGAATGAACTTTTCTGCTAGTAAAGTGGTGTTTGAGAGAAATCGTCTCAAAAACTAAGTAAAGGCAAGAAATAATTCTGAGAAAATTCTCTCTCAAATTAGGCTGAAAAGTGTCAGATATCGATAAAATATAGTGGATAAGTATGGGGAGACGTCATGAGATAATGTATCAAAGAAACGGCAGCTTCGTACAACACTTTGCGGGAGCAATGAAATGAGAGAAATCGCAGATGTAGAACAGCCTGCTAGCGGCTGGACTAGACGCGTTAAGAGCACTGCAAAACCTAGCTGTCGTATCCCAACGATATCAAATAGGTAATAGAAACAAAACAGAACATATGACAACGTTACAGGAAATTTTTGTTTCCTCTGAGTAAGAAGTAGAAAGTTTACAAATAATGAACCAGCGTACTTAGGACGTTGGAAATTATAGAAAGTTCGTACTGGTCGAACCATAAATTAAAGATAACTTTAGTTAAATAGCGACCCGTGACGTCACCGACGCGTGGGTATCTGTTGATAAGACTGAGTGCCCGTCCGGTACAGCACTAGTGCGCCGCAAATCCAACTTGTGGGTTTCATCAGTTAAGCATGACGAGTTCGGTGGCTGCAGTTCATTCCAGATCCCTGGTCCTGAAATTCACCTGTGCTATCGCGTTTTATAGCTATATGCAAGATAAATACTGATAAATAGAATATGCCTTCATAATTCAGCATTTAGCTTCTAAACCGCTGGTCGAAGTAGAACGTGGCTATCATCCCGTCCGTTTCCACGCTGTTGCCAACCTACATTTGGTTGGGTCTCAAAAACAAAAGCACTGTAGATCTCCATGACGTACCACAACATTGACGCTTGTTGACCATGCAAAATGTTTTTAAAGGTAACATTTTACCCGACAGTTTATCGCATGTTATATCACAAAACTATGTACACAGAGGTATATGTTGTTGTTGTTGTGGTCTTCAGTCCTGAGACTGGTTTGATGCAGCTCTCCATGTTACTCTATTCCGTGCAGGCCTCTTCATCTCCCAGTACCTACTGCAGCCTACATCCTTCTGAATCTGCTTAGTTTATTCATCTCTTGGTCTCCCCCTACGATTTTTACCCTCCACGCTGCCCTGCGGTACTAAATTGGTGATCCCTTGATGCCTCAGAACATGTCCTACCAACCGATTCCTTCTTCTAGTCAAGTTGTGCCACAAACTCCTCTTCTACCCAATTCTATTCAATACCTCCTCATTAGTTACATGATCTACCCATTTAATCTTCAGCATTCTTCTGTAGCACCACATTTCGAAAGCTTCTATTCTCTTCTTGTCCAAACTATTTATCGTCCGTGTTTCACTTCCATACATGGCTACACTCCATACAAATACTTTGAGAAACGACTTCCTGACACTTAAATCTATACTCGATGTTAATAAATTTCTCTTCTTCAGAAACGCTTTCCTTACAATTGCCAGTCTACATTTTATATCTTCTCTGCTTCGAACATCACAGTTTTGCTCCCCAAATAGCAAAACTCCTTTACTACTTTAAGTGTCTCATTTCCTAATCTAATTCCCACAGCATCACCCGACTTAATTCGACTACATAATATATATATAATATATATAATAACTCAAATACGCTACCTGAAGGCTAGCTCTATCTTGTTCTAGAGAAGAATAAACTTAGAATTTTGCTGTTAGATATGAAATCTGTTTGAATGTACATTAATGTAATTGCAGCCATACCTCAATCCACTATTATATCCTGAAACCTGTCTACTATCTTAGGAATATAAAATAAATAAAAAATTTTGGAAATTTAAAAAGACTGAGAAGTTACGTATAAAGTTCATCATCTCAAACGCTTTTCATTTTGATTTCAAAAGAGCACTTTCAGTTTGCGAGCCTGTGATATTTTCCATGTTATTGAGAACTTAATAATCAGATTTATATTCTAGTAATATTAATTCAGCCGACACGAATGTATTACAGTTGAACGTCTTAATAAAGATCTTTTATCTTCCAGGATCTGCTCAATAAACGTTACTTTTCAAAACACTCATTTAGTTGAATTTGAATATTGAGCAACATCTTCCTTTGATCATATGGGATAGCAATTTTCGAATTAGTAAAATGAGTTGATATCCTACGAAACCTGTTATCCTGATAAGATCTTTACTGGTTATCGGATGCTCGATTCATGCTAACAAAATACAGGGTACTGGTTCAATCTAGCGTCAACATTCAAAATATGGCTTTCTTACAGAAATCCTAAAATACAATTTGGAAAGGATTGTATTGTGTGAATGGAATCATCAATATTGTACTATTTTCATAAATATGTGTTATGGAAAATAAACTGAATTCACTTGACAATTTTTTTTGTTGGTTTCAAAGAGATTGTTGTTAGGTGACATGATCGACATCGCTTCGATAATCTATTATGAATTTACATCACAATGCGACGTTTTATCTACGAATGCCTGGCTGCCCCACAATAATCCTTCAGATCCAACGCCAAACATATTTCAGACATAATAGTGATCAATAGAATAGAGATTAGTATTACGCACACTGTACAAGTCAGCACACAGATTTGTTACAAGTGGTATATGGCGAATAATTTGCTTGAAAATACATTAGAGGCAGGCAATGTCGCGAAGAGCTTGCAGCTGCTCCACTAAGTGAACAAAAAATCAGCATTTCAGGATTCATTTTCCAGTTGCGATGTTCCTTGAATTTTGTTTAGTGTCATTTAATGTCACATCCTGTCCTGGAAATGCTGTACAAATTTGTGTTTATTAAAACGATTATTTATTTCAGTTACAGTTTGTATATGATTGAGATGATCAGTAGCGATCATGCAAATAATTTTGCAACTTTGAGGCAAGTAAGCAGTCCGTTTTAACTCCTCAATACTCCCTGCATTTCCTCGTTGGCGTAAATTAAATTGTTTACGAGTGTTAGTCTTCGGGAAGGGGGAAGGGAAGTGCCAACTACGCACGACACGATGGCTAGTCAAGCGCAGTATTGCTCCAGTTAATCGTCAGGTTAACTAAAAATTTTCTTTTCATAAACACCTGTGTTCGCGGAGATAAGGTTAAAGCGAGTGTAAGCTGGTACGAGCAGTTTAATGTAGCTGACTCACTCCTAGCAAGCAACATACATAGTTAACGTGTTGCGCCTCCGTTTTTGGCTATGAGAGCAGCAAAAGTTAATTTATTTAAGTTGTTTGTCCTGTGGACGTCCTTACGTTCCCTGTATCTTATAAAATTGTGAGAGAAATTCTGGCTGCAACCGAACGATGGGATCAGGCCGGAAAGTAACAATACGGCGAAGTAAACCATAATTCAAAAAGCTTGGCTGGTCGCAATTTTTTCTTCAGTGATATTTTATAAAAACAGTCACGGTGTTCGTAAACCATAATGGATAACATAACAAAGTGTTCCGGAAACTTGCATTTCACGTAAAGAGATGACGATAAAGCGCAAATTCATTATATCTTTGAAATGTGTTACTCAGTTCAGCATATTTACCAATTTAAAGTACCTTCCTATTTATCGACTTAGAGACTAGATTGCAACTTCATTTTAAATAGTTACACACGCCGTTCCTCCTAGAATCTTACAGTAATTACCTTCTGGTACATTACATCTATTGTAAAAAATATGTTCAGTCAGTAAGAACTCTGCGTGAAGTAAATGCCTGATTATCATGTAGACGTGTTCTCAGGCCCACACGTTTTTACCGCTACTACAATGACAAAGAAGTACTTACTGAACACTTTGCTTCATTATCTATAGTTCAGAATAGGGGTTCTGTGTTCTAGTGAAAAGGTCTTCAAGAGTGATACATCTGATGCAAAGTGATTAATAGGGAAACCCCGCCAATACGAGAGAAAATCAAAGACTTATTAGCCTACACTTCTACAAATTTATTGGTTCCCTAGATTCAAGGTTAAGAGATTTAGACGTACCAATGCTCATTATACGCACGATTCTCCTGTAGGACATACAGATGACAACTGTTTGATGACAAATATCAGTGTGCCCATATAGGCATTATGCTACACATGAGAGGCAGACAGCACTTGCTCAGTAGAACTACGTAAACGACATCTTTTTCGAAGTTCGCCAGTCCGGGCGTTTTTACTATGTTAAATTTAGCTTGCGTAAACACCAATGCAGTTTCTAACAGTTGATCCACGTTATTAATATATACCTAGACACATATCGTTTTCCTAAGGATTATCTTTTCTGATGGGATCTACAAAACATAATGAAGGGATGACTGAAAGAATGAAAATGAATTAACGAAAGAGTAACTCGCTGAAACGTGTCACAAAACGCCATGCTGCATTACTAAAAATCTCTCATTACTTTTTCTAGACAAAAATGTCTAAGAATAACACCTTAACAACCGAAAATAGTTTTTACATTTCAGCCTTCGATACTTACAAGCTTTTTATCTCCTTTTTATGCTTTTCTCGAATTTTAATTTACTCGTACACTTTATTTTGACTCTACCAGCCTCGGACACCATCGGTATGAACACGTATGTAGGCTTGTGTTCTAACTTACTATTCATGATTGTTATAATTTATTCACGGATGCTTTCCTTATTATAAGATGGCAAAAGTATGAGCAGTAGGACTTCGTCTCCCTCCTTTTAGCCTCATTAGTCCTGCAATATAACGAATACCTATCGCCTAACCACGTTTTTCTGCTGTCTTATTTTTCTCATTTTTTCCCCACAGAATTCGAATTTCTGTCGTTCCAGCTTCATATTTTCAAACTGTTTGATGTGGATATTCACGTGGGAGATCAGCATACCTTTGTAGCATAGAAAGTGGTCGTGATGAGAGAAAATTAAATCAATTTTGCTGGTACGGCCCTTTTCCGCAACAAATATATTACTATTCGTTTTCTAAATTAAACAATAAACAAAAAAGAAAACGAGACAACAGACGCCAAATAAACAAACAGTTCCTTTAGAAAAATCACTGTTGTTCTTGTGTTATCAACCTGAACTAACTTCCACAACACTGGTGGCGTTTTTCGCAGCATATAAAACAGGCAAAACAATGTGTGAAGAACACGAAAATTAAAAAAATTAAAATAAAATAATATACAAAATATCGAATTAATACATCTTCAGCCATCTAAATGTCCAGTTATTGTTTTATTTGTGCAACCAGTGTTAGTGCTACGTTAAGCCATCTTCAGGCGCCCCGACAGACATGTAGGAATAAACCCACCTCTCTTCCAGTCAAAATAGCGTCCACTTGCCGACTCGAGTGATGATCGAGGGGCTCCCTTTCTTAAGAAATATAGGGATACCAGTCATTGAATGCTGGACCCTATTTTGGCTGGATCAGAGGTGGGATCCTTCCTACATGACGGTCAAGAAGCCTGAAGATGGTTTAACGTAGCACTGAAACTGGTTGCACAAATAAAACAATAACTGGAAATTTAGATGGCTGAAAATGTATTAATTCGACATTTTGACCTGAACAGACGAGGTCCCGTAACCGTCTGAATAAAGATGAACATACAGAGACGAAAACCTGAAGTTTTGATACGAATATGTGTCCCAGTTTCTTAAATGGAGTCTTTTAAACCATGGCCACGTGTGTGAAGACGCAGAAATTGTCAAGCGGGAAAAAATTTAACCAAAACTCCACTGAAGATGTCGACCAGACGAGAAAAAACGAAAATTACACCGTAGAAAATATTCTATGTACGTCACAAACATTTCGAGGCTACAACAAACTTTACAATATCCGTAAATATGACATTGTGGAAACATTGCGGTCTAGTCTGGTTTTTCATGTCAGAGCGCAAATGAATAACTAAAACAAACAAATTTCCTTGAAACTTGATGTTATTATCAATATGCAGCTCATTTTACTGGAAATTATTCTACTTTTTAGGATGTAAACAAACAACATTATGCAACTGCAAAGTTAATGTGACATGTGTATGTTAGAGTGAAATTGGAAGTTTCCGGGATGGTACACTATCTTTGGTGATGGTACACTTTCAGTGACCTCTTTAGTGATAGTGGATTACTGATTTCAGTTTTGCCAAACTATACACATTCGCTATGGATAGTGCACCATCGCTAGTGGAGGTGTACGTCCACTGGCAAGTGGTAAGGAGGCTGAACCAAGGTTGTTATAACAAAACGTGCTCATATTTCGAAAGCTGCAGTTTGAAAACATATATTATATAAAATTTGTTTATTGCACCTAGAACGTGCACAATGACACTTATAATTGCACAATACGTTTTTCTCTTTGCAAAATCGTCTCAAAGTCTGACTTTCGTGCTGGCAGCTCTATCTGAAGAATCCCTGGCTTCTTCCCGTCGACTAGACGTTTCAACTGTACTCAGGGTAACAGTCTAGTCTGCTTGAACTTCCTCCTCTGAGATTATTCTAATGGGGCAGGTACTAAACTGTAGTCGCAGTCGCGTATCGTATTATCACTTCCCGAAATATTTAAAAACAGTCGTTTTGTTACCTTGTGTAAAGCTGGCTCAGGATACTATCCCTCGCCCCCATTCGGTAGAAGCCACTAAGCATTATCTCGAGGACAATACCCAAGATCTCCTCTTCCTCAGAGGAAATCCGGACCTCTCCCTGTATATCCCTTTACCACTGCTGGCAAACGACGATATGAGCACTGCTACATTCTTTGTGCTCTTCTTCTAAGTACTTGCACGCCTCAGTTCTGTGTTTTTTAATAGCTCAAGTTATGTAATCAGTCAGGCAGTATTTAATTGTCTGGCACACATTCTTCCTCTCTGCTCTCAACCTCTGTTCCTGTTGGTATTTATCTTGTTGCAGATTTGCTTTCTCACTACCAACACTAGCTTCATTAATTAAGTTGTCAAGGTCATCCTCAGATGGAACGTCCCTCAATATTCCAGGAGGTAAACTTAATAATGACAAACCATGTTTGTGTAAATCAGTCAGGCAGTATTTAATTGTCTGGCACACATTCTTCCTCTCTGCTCTCAACCTCTGTTCCTGTTGGTAATGACAAACCATGTTTGTCTAAATCAGTCAGGCAGTATTTAATTGTCTGCACACATTCTTCCTCTCTGCTCTCAACCTCTGTTCCTGTTGGTATTTATCCTGTTGCAGATTTGCTTTCTAACTACCAACACTAGCTTCATTAATTAAGTTGTCAAGGTCACCTTCACATGGAACGTCCCTCAATACTCCAGGAGGTAAACTTAATAATGACAAACCACATTTAGGAGGGCACCCAAACGGCGCTTCGTACGGGAACATTTCAGTTCCGGAATGCATAGCTCAGTTAAGCTACTCATTATTTTTCTAACGAACTGAGGGAGCACCTAACAACGTGAAACTGTCAATAACTTTATCGCATACCTCCTCACCTGTTTTGCACTTCAATGGCCTGAGAAAACAAATTTCGCAAGATTGTCCTGATAAACCACTATGAATTTATAGCTTCCAACTGGTTGCAATTGGAAGTCTATGAGATCAACTTGTCATCCAGAACTTAACTATTTGAACAGTATGGGCTTCACCACTGTTCCTTTCTTCTGACCTTTTTGTTTTTGTAAACAAGGCTCACATAAGCTAAGGTAAACCTGGACATGTGTGTATGTTAGCCGGCCGAAGAGGCCGTGCGGTTCTGGGCGCTGCAGTCTGGAACAGCGAGACCGCTACGGTCGCAGGTTCGAATCCTGCCTCGGGCATGGATGTGTGTGATGTCCTTAGGTTAGTTAGATTTAACTAGTTCTAAGTTCTAGGAGACTAATGACCTCAGATGTTGAGTCCCATAGTGCTCATAGCCATTTGAACCATTTTGTGTATGTTATATTATGGTAATCTGACTTTAAGCATTTTATCATTCGGTTGCGTCCATCGTGGCCAGCCATTACGTGAACACCACACAGAATTTCATACATCTCTTCATCATAAACACAGTACTTCATCTTGTCTTCTTAAGTAACAGTCTGTATTTATTTCGTTTTTCCATTCACCTCGAACACTTCATTTCATACCTTTTCAAATACTTGTAATTGTTTCCGTCCCTCTTTTGTCCAGATTTTAATTATTTAACCTTGCTGATTAACTGAGTCGTACTTTCCTCTGTCCAAAAAGACACAATAATAATTGGGGTTCTCCCGTTCCTCTCTAAGATGTTGGTAGAACTTCACAGATTCAATCATAGCTGCGCTGCTGTCAACCATAGCCGCATAGCTGTATAACAATAATTAACTGACGACAATTATATTCATGGTGGCGTATGGTATCATTGTTGGATCCTACGTTAATAATTTTGTATTGACACATCCACTAACAGGCGCCAGTGGTGGCACATCTGCACCAATGGATGTGTTTATTTTAATTTATTGTAAACTTCCACAGATCATTTTAGTGATGGTCTACATGTACTAAGAAAGGTTTACCTTTCCTAACCATCCACTTTCACTACAGCAATTTTGCCGAAATGTGCAGTACTATATTGCTACATTAGGTTAAAATGGTTCAAATGGCTCTGCGCACTATGGGACTTATCACCTGAGGTTATCAGTCCCCTAGACGTAGAACTACTTAAACCTAACTAACCTAAGGACATCACACACATCCATGCCCAAGGCAGGATTCGAACCTGCAACCGTAGCAGCAGCGCGGTTTCGGACTGAAGCGCCTAGAAACGCTCGGCCACAGCGGCCGGCCGATACATCAGGAACAGACTATAGTCCCAAAACACGTATATACGTAAAAATCTTTACCAATCGCAGCAAACACTCTAACATATTTTCACACACCATTTGTGCGATCCATACTGACCCGCAACGGAATTTCGACGATCTACTTTCTTCTACTGAACAGTCAAACGGCTGCGTGAATATTTCGCGTGTGGCTAGAACCCGGCATGCCAAGAAGAAATAGCCACGTCTCCCTGTGCGCCCCAGTCATAGTGGGGTGGTCTTAATTTTCCTGTCTCAATGAGGCATTAGATGCAACATCCCCTCCGTTAAAAATATTTACATTAAACTATAAATTAAGGCACTGTTTGAAAATTGTTATTCCTTTACGCAATGTTGTATGACTACAATATGTTTGTTTGTATGCTTTCTCAATGTCATTTCCAGGAATGATGTTCGGTGTAGCGCCGAATCACGTCACGAAGAAAGAAGAGGATCAAGCACGGAACCGGCGGACTTAACGAGTTCCCAAAACACGAAGTGCAGTGTTGTATGACAAATACAAAGTGGGAGTGTGTGCGTTGTGAAAGCTGTCTCATATCGTTCGAAGTGCTATTGTGTGGTTCCATCAAGATCTTACGGCGATATGTGGCTCGTATCATGCCTGGAGCACTTATAACCAATAGAACAACTTCTGTGAATTAGTGAGTGACGAACGCACGCAAGAGTGTTGGATGTCGGTGCTTGCAGAGAAACAGGGATTCACGTCTCCAGCTAGCAAGGGCAGGGAGCGGTGTTGAGTGTCACGTGATGACCCATAACTACAAAACTGTCACCAATTACACACAATATATGCAAATAACAGAGTGACCAGAAAGACGAGTGTATTGTTGATAGGACTCATGGTACTTTAGGACCTGCAAGGACGTAATGAGCGGAACGTCCAAATCTGAAATACTAATGGCGGAAGGAACAGTACCGTGCAGTGTGTCTAGTGAAGTAGAACAAAATCGTACCTCACACATAGTGTGGCGAAAGTGTTCGGTGTATTACAGTGTAATGTTTGATCGTCAACAACGGTGGTGATTGGGATAACAGTTCCACGTGTTGTAACGTGACAGTGTTGTACTTTGCATCAAGGTAGCGTAATTAAACGCCACTTCATTTTTAATGTAAAAATAATTCGTTGATTCAACGTATTAACGGTTTGTTGTTGCATTGTATACATGTGAATAGCCTCGATTATTAGACTATAAGCTTTTGCTAAATATGCTGTGGATGCTAACGTTGTTGCATACTCAGTTCAGAATAATAGATGGAAGATTTGTGAAAGGTTGTTAAACATGAAATGATTTTTTCATATTTAACTGGAAGAATGTAGAAGGTTGAAATTAACAGGACAAATAGTCTCAGAAATTCAGCAGAATTGGGGAGGTATGAAGAATGATGTCCCACAAGGCAAAGTCTTGGGTCTCTTAGTGTTCTTAATACATATTAATGACTTGCCACCCTATATTCATGACTATGCAAAGCTAGTTCTTCTTGCTGATGATACAAATATATTAATTACATATAACAAACAAGAATAATTGTAAATAATGTCTTTCAGAAAATTATTAAGATGTCCTCTGCAAACGGACTCTCATTACTCCTCGAGAAAACACAGTACATACAATTCTCTACAGTAAATGGCACAACATCAAAGATGAATATAGACTTTGAATAGAAGTCTGTTGCAGAATATTCAAAATTTCTGTGTGTGTGCACTGATGAGGAATTGAATTGGAAGAAACACATTGATGATCTGCTTAAACGATTAGGTTCAGTGACTTATGCTATTACAGTTTTGCAAATTTTGGTAATAAACATAACAGTAAATTAGTCTACTACGCCTATTTTCATTCAATGCTCTCAAGTGGCATCATATTTTCGCATAATAGATTATTAAAAGGAAAAGTATTCACTGCACAAAAGCGCATAATCAGAATAATAGCTGGAGCCCGCTCAAGATCACCTTGCAGACATTTATTTAAGGAACTCGGGATATTCACTGTCCCTTCACAATACATATATTTGCTTATGAAATTGGTTATTAATAACCCATCCCAGTACAAAATATTAGTGAATTGCATAACGACAACACCAGAAAAAAGGATGATCTTCATTATTCTGAATTGAATGTGACTTTGGCACAGATGGGGTGAATTATGCCCCCACAAAAAACTTTGGTTATTCCCCAAAAAAGGATAAAAAGTCTGACAGATAGTCAACCAACATTTAAAAACAAATTAAAAGAATTTCTGAATGACAACTCCTTCTACCCAATAGATGAATTTCTAGATATGAAGTAGTAACTGCAAAAAAAGATCTGTTGCATAAAGAAAACTTACATTAAACTAACATGTTCCACATCATTATGAAATGTCGTATTCATGATCTATGGAACAACTATTAACGTAATGTAATGAGGACTTTCTTAAATTCCTGTTATATAGCTAGAGGTGGGTCAGGGAATAATACGACTCTGTTGCATTTGCACTAACATTTGTTAGTTTCCTTACAAGTCAAGAAATATGAAGATTTTGGTTGCGTTTTCACGAATAGTTGGAAGTTCCATATTATAGATATAGTTGCAAGTTTTCTCAGATAGTAAGAAATCAGATAGTTCTGTTGCATTCTTACTCCGTAAGTAACTATACGTTTTATTAGCGGATTACAAACATGAGAACATCTATTATTCTCACTACGTTGATAGTTGCAAATTGCATTTGCTGTTAAGCACATAGGTGAACAAAACTACGTAGAAATTAATTGTGACGGAGACTCTGACTCTATGTCGTTACTATAGCGTTACAGGGAGGCTCTTCCGATTACTTTCATTTAACTGCGACACGCAAACAACAAGAAGCTTTGTAATATCTAAGGTCCATTTTGCACACTGCCATTCAGAGAGAAAACTATGTACTGACCTAATTCGAAACTATCTCTTAGTTAAATAGATATCTCAATCTAAATTCTATCAACTGTCGAAAACATTTTTCCGTTACTGGTGAATAGATGACTGAAATAATGTTGGTAGCTTAAGTTTCAGTTGTGTTGCAACTATGCGTAATTCCTCGGTTCTCCATGTTTTATGTTTTAATTATGGAGTGATTAGTTTATAAGGTGATGTCACTTACGAACGTCTGTGTTATGTTCATTAGGTGCGTCAGGGTCTGTCATTCAGGACCTTAACTGATGGAAACTTTTGTTTCTATGGTATGTCCGTAAACTTTGGACTATTGTAGACTGAGAAAGGGATGTCATAAAATAAGACGTTCATGATGGACAGAACATCATCTTTATTCTCACTTGTCACTGGAGAGAGAACTGTATTACCCAATACATATAGCCTCTCATTAATCAATGATAACACTGAGTTTAATGTTCCTATGTTAAACACATACATGATATTCTGAGTCATCTTCGAGCATTGTAAGATTCATAGTTCGCAACTGACGTTTTTTGTGGCAGGAATTATTTTTGTTACATCGGTTACAAACCGTTGTAAAAAAATTCACGTAAGAGCTATATAAAAAGAGTCATTACTTTCTAATTAAGTTCATAAGCACGAATAACAGCTCGCCATACAAATGATTAGGAAGCCATAGTACAGTCCGCTCTTTACTGGTAATTGTAAACAGCTCTTAGAACATTTCTTCAATATGGTCTACGAACTTTGGACGAACTGCTTTCACCTCACTCAGATCAGGTTTACTACTGCCTAATACTAGTAAACAATTGACGGTTCTGTCTTTCAGTGGGATGAAATTGTTTCCATATACAGTATAAATATGATGTCAGTGTACTGTAACATCATCATACCTACAGATCGAGAACAATAAAGAATAACTATGTGTTTATCTCGATCTTAGATGGAAGTAATGGTTACATTTAGAACGTTTAGTGTCCAATAAACAGCTGTTACAACTTATACTGACTTCCTACCCAACTCTCCCTTTTCAGAATACGACGTGCATGTACTTCATACAATAGCAGTGATGGACACATGTATGTTTAATTCGATTCATCAGTAAACAATGAGCTTAAAACATTTACTGGGAATACCCACTGTAGGTCTCTTTTTATTTTTCTAGTGTGAGAATTATTACTAACAGCGCCAAATACGTAAAGGACATTTCGGAGTCCTATGGGTCACAAAAGATTTTTCACTTCCGTACCTCGTATAAGAAGACACTCACCTACAGCAAAATAACAACCAAAATAGCAACCAAATCTTTTATAATGAAGAGAAGCAACTAAACTTTGTAGCTAATATTCATAGAGGAACTTCTTTTGGAAATCATCGTAAATTTAAACTCTGAAGATAACATAAATTCTAAAATTGTTCGCATTTACAAAATACTCTTTGACTGAAAGTAGTCTTCTTCCTTAAATCCTATTCATTGCTTATATTTCTATGTCCCTTAAATGTTATATTTTTGTAAGAAAACCGAATGAATGTTACTTTTACTAACAAGTATTAAAGTTTCATTTCTAATGCATGATTACCATATACTTCGGCATACCTGGACGTGGCACAATTGACATATTTGACCCTTACTTCACCTTTACTGTTGTATGACAGATAGTTTTCTTTCAATCCACATGCATGATAATATCTTCATTAACTGCTATCATCCTTCATCTACGTCGGCAGTTTGTGAACAACTATATACCCACGCAAGGACTTATTTCTTTGCTTAGCGATTAAGGAGTAAGTAAATGCTATTTTTTTCTTCAACGAACTGCAGAACAGTGTTTCTACCATAGCCTCTCTCTCTCTTTCTGTATGTGTTTAGTTTAGTTTTCTAATATTACAACTTGTATATAACTACAGAAACGGCCGCGATAAGAACATCGAAAGATATGAAGAGTGTGTGCATTCGAAATATGTAGTGTCCATCCAAAAAAATGACACTAATATAATGATTGAGAGAACAGAATTATTGGTATTCTGTGTAAAGTGCTAGGCAGAAAGTACTATACCTATCATATATCAGAGTTTTGTACACACTTTCTTGAGTGATAGATGATTGTCTTATTGGTCTATTTCAATTTTCGAGGTCCCTGTGTGAGCTACACATAGAGAGCTGATGATTACTCAGTGATTCCTCCATGAAAACCTTTTGTCCACTGCTGCCAAACATCAATGTGCTTTTTGAAGATTTGATTCTCAATTCTTATTTCTCATCTTTCTATGAGTTTCGCAGATATTGGTGGCGCATTTTCACGCCCGTTACCATAGTAACACTGAGACTTTATTTACTCATCTCGACACCAAAGCGTAAAAATCTGTAGGAATAAGCATAACACAATTATTTTCTGTCATCAGTCCCAGAGCAGTAAGTCTTTAACTTCTCTATCTCTTGTAACGATATTTACGCCTCTTCATACTCACCATTGAAACCATCATAATACAAATTCCAATATTCATCCGACCATTCAGTTTTCCCGCACCATTCTCTCGTGCTGGACACATTAACACATGCGTAACGGGAAAGTGTCTCTTCCTTTCGACTGATACAATTTTTCCACATTCTAAGCATTTTTCTAGTTTTTTGGAACTAAGAAACGCATTTGAACATATTTAGCAGTTTTTCATCTTTTCTTTCCAGTATCTCTTCATTACTTCACTGGATTCCTTTTTACATTCTTCTGCCTATCCTAAATTTTGTTGAGTGGGTTTCTCACCAAATTTGTCTTTGTGAATTAGGGTTCTAGTTCTGTCTTGAAGGATTTTTTCATCAATTCATTTTGGTCTTCATTAACTTCTGCTAGCCACTTGTTGTGGGTTTTGCTGGTTTTCGTCGATTAGGCTAACTTTAGAGCAACCTGAATTACATTCGACACAGATGTTCGTAAAACAGTTATAGCCGTTTCCTGATAGCAGGTGTGCTTTTTCTGCAAGTTCGTGATTTCATAATTTCATTTTGATTCAGATCACTTTTGGGTTTAAGTGCTAAGATTTTTATGTGGAATTCCCTGTTCTTGTTTTTCAATGATTTTTATTTGTGATCTGCAGCCAATTATAACGGCTTTAGATGTTTAAAGAGCTTGTGTTTTGAAAACTGTCTCATAATCTCAAATTTTTTTCTTTTGTGATGTTTATTATTTCTTGTAAGTATTACTGGTGAGTTTGTATGCTCTTTGCAAGTTTGCAGTGCTTTCTTTGATAGCTTTCCGATTTAGTCCCGCAAGTTCTCCAAATTCTCCTAGATACTTGAATCTTTCTACATGGCAGATTTTGGTGAATCTGGTGATTTATTTAATTTTATTTATTTATTGAAGCATTAGGTTCCGTGAGACCATCCGAGGAAAAGATATCTAGTCGTGGAACGAGTCAGCAAATGGTTTACAGAATGCTCAGTAGAAAATTTGTAAGCAAAAGAAATAAACAATTAGGAAAACAGGAAAAAATTGTGAAAGGGTGCACAGATAAATATCATACTACAATTACGGCGAGGAACTCCTGCACATAATGGAAGGATTGCGCCTAAAGGGAACATTTCAAGTTGGTTTTGAATACTTAGGTTTCGTGACTTAACTTTTCCTGTTCTGCTGGAACCTTACTGAAAGTGAAAGTTGATCAATAGTGCCAACCTTGGTTAAGGAAGTGTTATCCAAGTGCAAATCCTTTTTCCGTGTAGCGTACACTGAATGAATCCTGTAGTTTCTTCTGAATGAGTCATTTGGTCAACAACGAATCCAGTGATGGAGTATGTGCTACAATTCTGAGATACGCGAGTGACGTCCTACACGGAGTAGTGTACTGAGGACACAGACCAGCGTATCCGCCCATTCCTGAGTTTAAAATATTCTAGCTGAGTGCACAGAGTTTTCCCAAAAACCAAGAACATACAAGACAAATAGTGAAAGCAAGCAACGTAAACAAGCCTTCGTGTTTCAGTTTCATAGACTATGGAGTTCATTCTTGTAGCGGAGACAGCGGCATTCAGTTTCTGCAACATGATCTTCAATGTAATACTTCCAAGCGTAAGCCACCCATCTACACTCGGGCCTTAGAAATGAAAATGGTAGACTTCAAGGACTGTTTGATCAACTTGGGACAATTAAACTTCGCTTTTACAAGTGCTGCTATTACTGACTATCCCGTTACCTACATCCTTTATATTACGCCCCGTGTCTTACACAATAACACTTGTGTGATCTGCAAAGGGAACTACTTTTGATTCATATGTCACGTTTAGTGGCGGGTCATCGATGTACCTCAAGAAAAATAATCGACCCAGAGTAGAGCTCTGACACAACCTAACCTCACTTCACGTGTCCCTAGCACATTCGGACCTCTTCTCTGTTTGGAGGACAACTTTCTGCCTCCGATATCCAGATACGAAGTCAACTGTTGTCGACCTTTAATGTTCCACCTTAAGCAGAAGTGTTGCATTGTCCACACAATCAGACACAAGTTTGTGCTAAATCAGAGAGATAACCTACTGTCCTCAAACTATGGTTCAGCCTTGCTAGTGCCTCACTCTGGTGAAATGTTGCTTGCTAAATCTTGATATGATTCCTTCCATATAGTGCGTCTTCTCTTATGAAATATGAGACACACTTTTTGGCTCTATTTCATAGAGTTCGTCTGCAGGCTGCTATTACTGACTATCCCGTTACCTACATCCTTTATATTACGCCCCGTGTCTTACACAATAACACTTGTGTGATCTGCAAAGGGAACTACTTTTGATTCATATGTCACGTTTAGTGGCGGGTCATCGATGTACCTCAAGAAAAATAATCGACCCAGAGTAGAGCTCTGACACAACCTAACCTCACTTCACGTGTCCCTAGCACATTCGGACCTCTTCTCTGTTTGGAGGACAACTTTCTGCCTCCGATATCCAGATACGAAGTCAACTGTTGTCGACCTTTAATGTTCCACCTTAAGCAGAAGTGTTGCATTGTCCACACAATCAGACACAAGTTTGTGCTAAATCAGAGAGATAACCTACTGTCCTCAAACTATGGTTCAGCCTTGCTAGTGCCTCACTCTGGTGAAATGTTGCTTGCTAAATCTTGATATGATTCCTTCCATATAGTGCGTCTTCTCTTATGAAATATGAGACACACTTTTTGGCTCTATTTCATAGAGTTCGTCTGCAGGCTGCTATTACTGACTATCCCGTTACCTACATCCTTTATATTACGCCCCGTGTCTTACACAATAACACTTGTGTGATCTGCAAAGGGAACTACTTTTGATTCATATGTCACGTTTAGTGGCGGGTCATCGATGTACCTCAAGGAAAATAATCGACCCAGAGTAGAGCTCTGACACAACCTAACCTCACTTCACGTGTCCCTAGCACATTCGGACCTCTTCTCTGTTTGGAGGACAACTTTCTGCCTCCGATATCCAGATACGAAGTCAACTGTTGTCGACCTTTAATGTTCCACCTTAAGCAGAAGTGTTGCATTGTCCACACAATCAGACACAAGTTTGTGCTAAATCAGAGAGATAACCTACTGTCCTCAAACTATGGTTCAGCCTTGCTAGTGCCTCACTCTGGTGAAATGTTGCTTGCAAAATCTTGATATGATTCCTTCCATATAGTGCGTCTTCTCTTATGAAATATGAGACACACTTTTTGGCTCTATTTCATAGAGTTCGTCTGCAGGCTGGATCGCATCTGGTCTGTTTTTGGAGATAGCTGGAACGTCATCACTACTGCTGGACGGCGGAGATTAGTCTTATTTAGGAGTATTCTGTCAATATTTACACTCTTAGTTTCATTTTGCATCTCGTGGTCACTTTTTCCAGAACCGCAATGAACAGTAATGGCGATAACTCACCCCTTTGTATGGCCCTTGTTTTAATTTCGAACAGTTAAAAAAGTTCTCCCAAAAATTTAACATTTGATGTTGTGTTAGTCATAAACTGCTTGATCAGTCCAACCTGGAATTCCTCTTGATGTTAAACAGTTTTCGTCTGTCCAAATAATCATATGCCTGTTTTGAAATCGACAAATACGATCACTGTCTGTTTGCTTTTGCGAATTTGGAGGATAATTTTTATGTTTTGGGTATTATAGCCGACTGAAAGTAAATAAATTCCTCTTTATGTAATTAATCCACATTCTCATGCTCTGATGATTTTTTTCACTCACCAAATATTCTGTAAGAATGATAGTGAGTTTGCTGTCCATCTATTTCCAGCACTTTGGAAACTATTCCGTCTTCTCCAGATGCCTTTTCGTTTTTCAACTTGCGGATAATTTGTCTGATTTCTTCGAATGTGAGGGATACTAAGTCCGCATGCTCAATTTCAAATGCACTATTGAATTTTCCAAGACGCCTCCTAGCCATGTTGGCTCTTCTTCTACTGTCAGTCATGTCACTGCTATGAAATGTCACCAACTGTTTTCATTATTTCATTGTTAATTTGTACTCTTTTCTTTTCACTATGCAGGCTGTACGTTATTTTAGTCTTGTAATGATTAATTTTCAGGCATCTTTCAAACCCTCTATTACAACATTTTTCACTGGTCAACGTCTTCGTTAGTATTATATTTATCAAAGTATGTCAACTGTGTCCATCATTCTGCATCGTCCCTAACAGGATCTTTGTGAATAGTTTACAATAATTAAAAACTCCTGCGCTCTGTTATCAGCTAACTTCTGTTTACGCTTTCTTGTGGCCACTGTTTTCTTTATTTTACATCTTTAACCAAAGATCTTATCGCACATAAGGTATTAAATATTTTGCATAGGAAATAAAACCGACCATCCACGACCGTCATTCTATACCTACAATAAGAAATTTACACGCAACCATGAGATGTTGCATTGTCGGTGTTAACTAGAGACTTGTGTTCAATTGTTTTCTTTTTATTTCTTCTTTGATTTATTCAATAATGCTTAGATTGTGTCTCCAATTATCTCTCGCGGCAAATCATTCTTCAATTCTGTTTCCTTTATTTGTTCCTCGTTCTACCGATTATGTCATTAACATTCTTACGCGATAAATCGATTTTGGTGAAATTATTCGTCTCGATATTTACTTACGTGTTAAAGAGAACATACTACAACGAGTGTAGCAGGAATACGAAAGTTTTGTGCTGCATAGGGCAGCTGGAAGGAAAACGGCGGCACTGTTTTGCGGTATCAGTTCCGTAATGGCGACTAACAGACGGACATGTTGATTCCATGTCTCAGTAAGACATAGCAAAAGCGTGAAACTAAGTACTGGATGTGTCTTACCACCTTATAGGCAAAAGTTCGTAACGCAGCTGCAGTAGCCGTGTGAACGTACGGCGGGCCGCAGCGACAAGTTTTAGGCCTAGGTGGCGCAGCGTGCCCTTATTCGCGGCTTCTGTTTTCACACCGAAATCAGATTCCTCATCATAGATATTGCATTGCGTAGCTTTCTAGACGTCTTTTCAGCATAGCGGAACAACCGCAGACCGGTAGGTGACTCAAAATGATTAACAATCTCTTACATCAGAGTTATTAATTACAGTTAGAGGATTATTCGATTTCATTAGGGGTACAATGGACAATAGCTATTATGCTTGTATCCAAACGTGTGTAAACCACTTACGATATGTAACAATTGGAAACACTTGAGTGTTATATACAGGCAATGGTCTCTGTAATGTTTACATCTTTTAGGTTGAGTTTAAGGTTCCTGATTTCTAAAATCTTTTGCTATACTGATAAAAAGTAATTTGAGAGTAACTGTAAAAAAAATTGCATCAACGTCTCCGCTGATCGGCATATGTGTGATTTAGATTATGAAATCTTATCACTGGGATGCAATTAATGCGGTAGGTAAGTTCAGTGACATTTCATTGCTTACGGAAATCAGATTAAGACAGTTTCTTAATTTCGTCATTAGTACAAGTACTGATAGTCGAACTTCTTGCAATATAATGTCGTAACAGTATGAACATAAACATTCCAGGGAAGCAGAGCGGATGACTACACTTTGCTTACTTAATTCGTTTTATTTAATTACGTTAATTCACAGAACTGAAACACATCGTAAGAAATTATTCTTGTGTACGTGAAATTTATTTAATTTGCTTCTAGGAATGATAACTCGTTCTAGAAATAAAATAATTTAGTGGGTATGCAAGACAACAAAATTTTAAAACGACCAGTTGAGAGCAAATTCATTTTGGAACGGCATATTTCGCATAAAATGAGCCGCCATTTTGAATTCCGTGCGTTTAGTGCGCTGAACCCCAACAAGGCTGCCTCAGCGCAGTCGCTCTCCGTCTCCTTCCCTCTCTCTCTCCCTCTCTCTCTGTCTGTCTCTCTCTCCCTCTCCCTCTCTCTCTCTCTCTCTCTCTCTCTCTCACTCCCTCCCTCCCTCACCCCTCTGATACTCTCCCTCTCTTCTTCCGCTTCGTCCTTCACATGGCATTCACTGTGTCCTCTTCTACACTCTTATTTTAACTCATTGAGCCTTCGGTAGGTTTTCCGCTCTTTCGTCTCAATCTGCCTATGGCGCGAGAACATTTTTTTCTTTTTTGTCATTAAGGTGAAAAACACTTATTCGTTGCATATGATCGAGTGTAGTTTGGTATGTCCTTGTAGAGAGCGTCTTTCACCTTTCGTCACAGGAAAAAGTGCGAAGGCGTCAAACCTGGGGAACGGGCCGGCCAAGGTACAGGTCCTCCGTGTCCAATTCGACGGTTAGGAAACAATTCGCGAAGAGACTGTTTAGTGTTTGGTGCACTATGGACTACGCAGCCATCATGTTCGTACCACAGGTTCCCCACAGCTGCAGGGGAATCTCTTCTGGTGGTCTGTTAGGAGCCTCCGGTACTTGTGCGTACTCAGTGTTCCGTCTATGAAAAACGAGCCTATGAGCTGCTTTTTTACCGAACATTTACACTGCATGGACGCTGCCGTTTCACGTGAAATCAATGGGGTTTTTAGTTGACCAATAGTGCATGTTTCGGTGGTTTACGTGGCCGTAATTGGTGAATGTGCCTTCATTACTAAACAAGATACGTGATACATCTGGAGTATCCTGTCTTAATGCCAACGCGCAGAAGTTAACTTGCTTCTCATAATCGTTTCCACGCAACTCTTGATCGAGAGGGATGTGATAGGGATGGAACCGAATGCTTAGGACATTTGCCTGACTCACACCACTTCCTCGTTCAACTGACGGGAGGTAACATGCGGATCGACTGCAACAGCACCAAGAACATTAATTTCCTATTCTGTCTTCACTTGTTTCCTGCTGTCAGGTTGTCTAGGCGTACACTACTACTTTAACGTAACTGCTTGAAGAAGTTGATAAATAACTACAGAAGTGCTTGACGTTTATTGGGATATCGTGCCGCATACGGTGTACAAGAACGAACAGAATTCTTCCTACACTCTCCATCCCATCGTCGAGTCACGACCTATGGCTTGGACTGTCACACACTAACTGACTAGCAAGTCGAAGTGCACGCAAGGAACTCGCAGCCACACAGTAAGCAAACATAACAAATCGTACGTGGCAACGACGTAGATTGAATGCCGCAATCGAGTGTCGGTGTGGAAACTTTTCAAAATATCATATCTCGTAAACGACGTGCACTAGAATCCTGAAAAAAATACCACTGGCATTTCGATTTACCCAACTTTTAGTATGTTAATGTCAATAGGCAGTCTTCCACTTAAACAAGTGTATGTTTGCGCAAAAAATACGACTAGCACTAGAATCCTACTAGAATCCTGCCACAAACACCACTGACATTCCAACTGAACCTATTTTTAGTTTGTTAATGTCAATAGGTATTGTTTTATTTTAAAAAGTATGTCTTTGTACAAAAAAATACACTTTCTAAGTATCATTACAATATGTTAATTGGCTAACAATACGAGCTCCTCACTATCAATCGCCGGCCGGAGTGGCCGAGCGGTTCTAGGCGCTACAGTCTGGAACCGCGCGACCGCTACGACCGCAGGTTCGAATCCTGCCTCGGGCATGGATGTGTGTGATGTCCTTAGGTTAGTTAGGTTTAAGTAGTTCTAAGTTCTAGGGGGCTGATGACCTCAGAAGTTAAGTCCCATAGTGCTCAGAGCCATTTGAACCATTTGACTATCAATCCATTCTGTGAAAACCGCACATTAATAGCATTTTACATTTCCGCAATATCTGCAGTGCAAGTTTTACGTGATTCACCCTACACACAGGCTATTCAAAAAGAAGTAACAAATTTAAAACATTTATTGCTCCCAAACTATAAAAGATACAAACACAGTTCCAAAGTTCCTGGAATAGAAGAGTTCAACGTTTTATGCATTCATTGTGAGACCATGTGTTACACGACAAATTTCAAAACTATGACTCATTTCCTGCAACACACGACGCAGTCGGTCTCTCGTTTCGTTATCGTATTCACAGCTTCAACAGTGCGATGTCACAGACTTTCAAGACTGTCAGCATAGGGGGTGGGTGGGAGAATCACAGTCTTTTGAGTAACCCCATACATATAAGCAGTGCTGTTTTTCTGGGGAAACGCTGGGGGATGCGTACCCCTAAGCTTTTTCGTCGACAAAGCAATTTTTTTACGATGTGAAGAACCTGGAAGAGTGCCAAAGATTTATTTCACGGACTTAAATTTTTTATTTCATTTTTTCGTGTTGGTAATTGCAATAGGAACGATACCAGTGCAGTTTTTGGTGGGGAAATCGATGTCATTGACTGTTTCAAGCATTTCGAAGCTGCGACAACCATTCTTAACAACTGAATCGCTGGCGGCCAGTTCGACAAGTTTTAGTGCCTTCGTCCGCTAATAGTGAGCGATGGTAGTGCTAAACGGATATGCGCACGCTCAAATCGCATTCTTCATTTGAGGTGATATAAACTGAAGTGTTCGATATCACTTTCTCTCGTATGGTTGTGTGTTTTCTCGGTATCGCTTGCTTGATTTTAGCCGTAAAGTCAACTGATGAGTCCGATACCATTTTTTTTGTAGTTCGACTTGTTGATGACGTCATGGCTAAAAGCAGACGGGTGGTATTCCATGCTTCAGTTATAACTAATTTTCGCTGTATTATATCCCATGTCGGAGTACCCTCAAACTCTTTTTTAGAAATAAAGCTCTGGATATAAATGACAAGGTGTGAAGTCTAGAGACGTGGGAGGCCACTGGCGGTGAAGTTCATCTTCTGCTCCTCATCTTTCAAACCAACGTCCTAGAATGATGTCATTCAGGTAATGTCGGACGTGCTTAGAGAGATCAGCTGCTTTGTGTGAGGCAGAAATGAACAACGGTTTTGATACATGTCGTATGAGACTTTGTGCTTACATTGAATACATAAAAATTTGAACTTTTCTCTTTCCAGGAACGTTGGAAATATGTTTCTATCTTTTGTAGTTTGTCAGTGTAACTTCGCACACATACACGCCATCGGCGGATGTGTAAATGATTAGAGATGCATCTCCTTGTGACACAGGTGGAATAGCCGCCAGAATGTAGTCTTGTTAGCGTTGTTATCAGGTCTGATAGGGTATACAAGGGGTGTCAACAGCGTCATAAGATGTTGAGTAATCGCTGAGAAGGGCACGTACGCCTGTGAGACAGCGTAATTAGCACCCAACAAAGTCTGAATGCGGCCTCATGTGAGTATCCATTTGGCCAGATCGTCGAATCGTGCGGTATCAATACTTTTGGAGCATTCAGTTGCGAACTGTATGGGAAAGTGAAGGCAGTCATATACTTTATCAAGATTCCGATCGACCATGTCTGACAACAATAAGGGAATATCGTCGTACAGAGCACCAACATCGTAACGCCTTCAAACCTGCACCTGCCGTGTTACAACAAGTAACGGCGTCTCTGTAACATTCTGTGTAACACTGCACCATTGGTCGAAGAACAGCAACAGTCGAACTAGGGAGTTACCTTCCCATGCCTAAGTTGCCGTAACACCACAGCACAAGCGACAGCGTCTGGAATGGTACAAGACCAGAAAGCATGAACTGCTAATGAATGACGCCGCATTGTGTTCAGCAGATAGTCGTCATTCTGAGTGTCCCGGATGACTATCGTCGGTGACCTGGGGAGAGCTCCCATTCTTCCAGTGTTTTCGGCAGGTACAGCGGCGTTAGCATGCCGTCATGGTGTGGAGAGCCATTGCGTATGACTTCAGGTCACGGCTACTGGTGACAGAGAAAACTCTGAAGTCACAGTGGTGCGTCATGGACATCTTGCGTCATCACGTGTTACCTCTCTTGCGACAGATTGCTGGTGCGATTGAACAGCAGGTCACTGCTCGTTCACACGTGGCACGTGTCTCTGTGAACTGCCTATGTGATGCTGAGGTCCTCTTGTGGCCACGAAGATGCCCGGATCTGTCCCTGATAGAAGATGCTTGGGACCAGACGTTAACTTCATCCCTGTTCAAGGACCAGTTACGACATTTGTAAGATACCTTGCCTCAGGAGAGGATCCAAGAGATTTATGACACCCTCACCAACCGAATCGGTGCATGTATCACGCCCATAGGGGATCTACGTCGCATGATCACTGAAGCGTCAAATAAAATAGTATTGGCATGCGTATTCAAATACAGGCACTTTGCTGTGCTGCGGTCGTCAACGCCGATACAAGACAAATGTGCCTGGCGCAGCTGTTAGACCGGTTACTGTTGCTACAATGGCAGGTTATCAAGAAGTAAGTGAGTTTGGACGTGGTGTTATAGTCGGCGTACTTCTGATGGGACACAGTATCTCCGACGTAGCGGTGAAGTGGGCATTTTCCCGTCCGAGCATTCCACGAGTGTGCCGTTAATATCAGGAATCCATTAAAACATCAAACCTCCGACAACGCTCCGGCCGGAAAAAGATCCTGCAAGAACGAGACCAACGACGACTGAAGAGAATCTTTCAACGTGATAGCAGTGCAGCCCTTCCGCAAATTGCTGCATATTTCAATTCTGGGCCATAAACAAGTGTAGGCGTTCGAACCATTCAACGAAACATCATCGATATGTGCTTTTGGAGCCGAAGGCCCACTCGTGTACCCTTGATGACTGCACGACACAAACCTTTACGCCTCGCCTGGGTCCGTCAACACCCAAATTGGATTGTAGATGACTGGAGACATTTTGCCTGGTCGGGTGATACTCGTTTCAAATTGTATCGAGTGAATGGACGAGTACGGATGTGAAGACGGCTTCATCAATCCATGGAACCTGCATGTCACGGACTGTTCAAGCTGGTGGAGGCTCTGTAACAGTGTGCGGCGTGTGCAGTTGGAGTGGCGTAAGACCCCTGATACGTCTAGATACGACTCTGACACGTGACACGTACGTAAGCACCGTGTCTGATTCATGTTCATTGTGCATTCCGACAGACTTGGGCAATTCCAGCAACACTATGCGACACCCCACACGTCCGGAATCACTACAGAGTGCCTCCAGGAACACTGTTTTGAGTTTAAACACTTCCGCTGGGCACAAAACTCCCCATAAATGAAAATTATTGAGCATACCTGGCATGCCTTGCAGCGTGCTGTTCAGAAGAGATGTCCACCCTCTCGTACTTCTATGGATTTATGGACAGCCCAGCAGGATTCATGGTGCCAATTCCCTCCAGCATTACTTCAGACATTATTCGAGTCCATGCCACGTAGCGTTGCGGCACTTCCGCGTTCTCGCGCGGGTCCTGCACGATATTAGGCAGCTGTATATGTAGGGATGGGGAGGAGGGGGAGGGGAGGTTTAAGTTTACTATTACTCCAACACGTTGCTACACTCGATTCCCCCGTTCTGCACTATAGTGGTTGCACTGCGGCAGGCCTACCTGTTGTGTTTGTGGAGTATTTGAGGTGGTCGCCAAAGCATCGTGGCTAACGGATTAGTTATGCAACATAACAAAGACAGAGGAACAACTCATCAAACAAGTATATCCGCTGATAGAGAGTTGACCGAATGGTTGGGTGAGCGAACAGTTTTAGCACCAAACGAAACAGCGAATAAGAAACATGATAACAGCATCTACATCTACATCTACCTGGATACTCTGCAAATCACATTTAAGTGCCTGGTAGAGGGTTCATCGAGGAGGAGAAAATATTTAAATTCATTAGTGCAATTGTGAAGGCGAAAGCGTGCAGTATCTTTCCTAAGAAAATTTTTCGCTGGGTTGTTTTGGTTGATACACAATGAATTTCGTTTTAAATTTAGAAATCCTCCGGCTCGACTTGAATTTGGTTTATAGGAACGGGTTTCTAACTGTGTTTACTATAATTTACCTTACTAATATAAAAAACCATGGTTTTTAATTTTCATGCTTGTACAGCGAAGATGATTGAGCTTGTACTGCTGTTACGCAAAGGTAGTAGATAAAGGGTACGAGAGGAGTGGTATTAAGAAACTAATAGGCCGAGATACTGTGTGAAAATCACATCGATCAACAAGTAGCACTGGTCCTAATGCAGTGTAAGAAAGATTAACATGATCAAAGTACCTCTCCCGGTATGACTGAATGACAGTAGTAATGATTCAATAGGGCTGGCTTCCCTTTTATTTTAGGTGGAGATATTTTACGAACTTTCCGAACTGCAGATAACAAAGGCGAAGACTTCTCAAGTGCTGTGACGCTCTGATTTTCCCACTTTGGATGCTCATCAAAGTGCTCAGTTTGGCGCTTACCGCTGTGGCAGCTCGAATCTGTGGGAACAGAGCTAGCGTATTTGCAGCTGTGATTCGTGTAGTCCGCCCATGACACTGGTGCGATACACACACAGTCATATCGCCGATCCTATGTGGTGCCACATGGTTCCCGCTTGTTCATTTCTCTTCGTAAAGTTCGATGGCACTTTCACGTGTTTTTCTTTCTTTCTTTTTATTTCGGTATCGCCATCTTAGTCATCAGCTCTCAAACCACTCTGTGTTTATGGTGGGTACGCACCAATCGGCTGGTTTATGTCATTCCAATCAACAGTGGGGATTGACGCAATTGATGGGACCCATCATCCACATAGACACCAGCAAGTATTATGCACTCTGCGCAGGCCTGTTGAAATGAATGTTCTGGATTTCGAACAGATATTTCAAACTGTACTGGAAAGTGGCCTTGCCATAGATAGAACGGAAATGTAGCATTTCGACTGCATGTAAAGAAGACAAATATCTTCAGATACAAATCAGTGAAACATAATGCCCATATGAAACTATCACCTGGGTATCCCGTTTCTCTTCTAGAATCTGTCAGATTGTTTAAACGTCTAAGAGTATTACCATAAAGTGAAATGAAACAGGATAAATACGAGGGTTATTCGGAAAGTAAGGAGCGATCGGTCGCGAAATGGAAAATACAGTGAAAAGAAGCTTTGCACAGATGCGTTGGGCACTGTGTCTAGTGTGCCCGTCGATCGCATCATGTCGCTCTTTTCAGTTCTAAACTCACAGTGAGAACGTAAAGATGGCTAGAAATTAGCGTCTCCCGCCAAGTATGAGGGCCTGGCGAAAGATTTCGCCTGATGCTATGCAATCCACATAACATATCTGTCATGCAGTTCGTTCTACACAACAATTCTCGGCCGCACTCTGCAGGGACAATGAAGATGCTCCTGCAGCGTTTTCGATGTGAAGTGTTTGATCACCCACAATACAGCCCATAATTGGCTACCCCCTACGTTCATCTCTGCTCAAATGAACTGTTGGCTATGAAGAATTTCGACACAGACAACGAGCTGTAGTCCAGAGTAGAAAATTGTCGAAAAGCGCTGGCGGCTGTCTTCTATAATGAGGAAATTGAAAAGTTGTGTAGAAAAGTAGCTGGAAGGTATAGCTAACCGTTGCAAATAAAACAGTTTTGATTTTCACTGTAGTTTCCATTTCGCGACCTATCGTTCCTAACTTTGTTAATATCCCTCGTATGTGAAATCACTGCAAAAGAACCTGAACAGAGGATTGAGATTTGTTGACAAAGTTCTGGGAAAGTGCACGATCTGATAAAAAGCGTCTGGACTATCCCTGTGTACTGCGACATAGGTCTCTAGATGTCACGAGGGACGGAGCCGCCAGAATAAAAGATCACTGGCAGTATTGTGTTGTCAATAGAGAAGCAGCAGACAGCAGTTTGGGGCGCTCAGGGGAGGTCAGTGATTTCGAACGTCGACTAGTCACTGGGTGTCACCTGCGTAACACATCAATCAGGGACACTTCAATCCTCCTAAAACTGCTGAAGTGAGATGTTGGTAATGTGTTTCTGAAGTGGAAACTCAAAGGAAGAATCACAGATAAACCAAGACCAGGTGGACCTCATGTAATTACCCCATGTTGAAAGTGTCCCCAGCACAGTTCAAGTAGTCATAATCCCGTGGAGCATTACGAAGGGTGGTTGAAAGCAGTCGCATGAAATCAGAGAGAGGAATCACTCCTGCATTCCAAAATGCTACCAGCAGTCCAGTTAGCACATTGAGTGTGGGTAGGATATTAAAAAGGGTATGATGTTGGAACATCTACTAATAAGCCACTCATTTCTGAAGTTAATGATAAGCGACGCTTGAGGTGGTTAAAGAGCAACTCCACTGGACATTATGTGAATGGAAGCCAGTTATTTGGATTGATGAATGACACTATACCATGTGGCTTTCCGATGGAAGGTTTTTGGTTTGCCAAATGCTTGGAGAATGTTGCTTGCCATCATGTGTAGTACCAACAGTGAAGTATGGAGGAAGTGACGTTACGGTATGGGTGTGTTTTAAGTGATTAGTGTGTGGTCCCCTTATTGTGCTTAAGAGAACAATAAATGTGGTAGGATATTAACACATCTTACGTTACTGTGTACTGAATACAGTAAAGGAATAGTTTGGAGACGATGATTGTTTGTATCAGCAGGACAATGCACCCTCTGATAATGGAGTATCTGCGAGGCAATGATCTGCGGACGATAATATCCCTGAGATGGGCTGACCTGCCTAGAGTCTCTGCCTGAACTCAGTGAAACATCTTTGGGGTGAGTTACAACGTCGACTTCGGCTAGACGCCAGCGTTCAATAACACTACCTTCTCTGGTTTCGACTCTTGAGGAAGAATGGGCTTGCATTCATCCACTGACATTCAGACACCTTATTGAAAGTGTTCGCAGCACAGGTCAGGTCGTGATAATGGCGAAAGGTAGACACAATCCTTATTAGTGTCCACTAATAGGATTTCGGATACTTTTGATCAGATGGTGTATATGGTTTTCAGAGACCAGCCAACGGAACTGTAATTCCTCGACCGTCTTCTTCGGTCCTCAAACCACCTCGTATTTACCGTACACCAACTGACTGGTTTTTGTCACTCCAAAGAGCACTGGGTATTCATGGTTTGACAGGATCCGTCAACTACACGGATTTTAGAAAGAGTAATGCACTCAGTACAGCCTCGTTGCGAAGCTAGTATTGAAATGACATTAATGCCTTTCTAACAGATATTTCAATCTCTACAGGAAAGCGTCTTTCCCAGAACACAGAAAGGAAATGCATAACGACTGACACAGCTTTTCGATTTCATGTAAGGAAGTCTGTTTTCTTTAAATTTGGATCTGCGCTAAGGTAATGTCCATAAAAACATGAGTATGTCATTGTCCAATTATTGGTAAACTTCTAGAATACACACTGACGCGCCAAAGAAACTGGAATAGGCATGTTTATTCAAATACAGAGATATGTAGGCCGCGCGGAATCGCCGAGCGGTTTGAGGCGGCCCCTCCCGCCAGAGGTTCGAGTCCTCCCTCGGGCGTGGGTGTATGTGTTCTTCTTGGCATAAGTTAGTTTAAGTAAGTAGTATGTAAGGCTAGGGACCGATGACCTCACAGTTTGGTTCCATAGGACTTCACACACATTTGAACATTTTTTGAGATATTTAAACAGGCCGAATACGGATCTGCGTTCAGCAACACCTATATAAGACAGTTGTCTGGCGCAGTTGTTAGATCGGTTATTGCTGCCACAACGTCAGTTTATTAAGATTTGAGTTTGAACATGGTGTTATAGTTGGCACTGCAACGGTGGTACACAGCATCTCCGAGGTAGCGATGAAGTGGGGATTTTCCCATACCACCATTTCATTAGTGTACCGTGAACATCACGAATCCGGTAAAACATGAAACCTCCGACGTTGCTGCGGCCGGAAAAAGATGCCGCAAGAACAGGACCAACGACGACTGAAGAGAATCGTTGAACGTGACAGAAGTGCAACCCTTTCGCAAGTTGCTGCATATTTCAACGCTGGGCCGCAACAAGTGTCAGCGTGCAACTATCTAACAAAACATCAGCCGAAGGCCCACTCGTGTATCCGTAATGGCTGCACGACACAAACCTATAAGCCTCGCCAGGGCCCGTCAACACTGACATTGGACTGTAGATGACTGGAAACATGTTGCCTGGTCGGAAGAGTCTCGTTTCAAATTGTATCGAGCGGATGGACGTGTACGGGTACGGAGACAACCTCATGAATCCATGGGCCCTGCATGTCAGCAGGGGGCTGTTCAAGCTGTTGGAGGCTCTGTAACGGTGCGGGGCGTGTGCAGTTGGTGTGATATGGAACGCCTGATACGTCTAGATACGACTCTAACGGGTGACACGTACGTGAACATCGTGTCTGATCACCTGCATCCCTCCATGTCCTGTTTGCATTCCGACAGACTTGGGCAATTCCAGCAACAGAATGCGACACCCCACATGTCCATAATTGCTACAGAGTGCCTCCAGGAACGCTGTTCGGAGTTTAAACACTTCCGCTGGCCACCAAAGTCCCCAGACATGAACATTATTGTGCACATCTGGGATGCTTTCCAACGTGCTGTTCAGAAGAAATCTCTTCCCCCCCCCCCCTCCCCGTACTCTTGCAGATTTATGGGCAGCCCTGCAGTATTCATGGTGTTAATTCCCTCCAGCACTACTTCAGACATTAGTCGAGTCCATGCCATGTCGTGGTGCAGCACTTTTGCTTGGGCTGCACGATATTAGGCAGGTGTACAAGTTCCTCTGGCTCTGCAGTATATCTCATTGTTTAAACATCTAAGAGTATATCATGATTATGAAGTGAAATGAAATAGGATGAATATGTGCAGTCAGTAGCAGGGATGGCGATATGAAAACGCATATTTGTTTGGAATGTTATAGGAAAGTACTGTGCATAAGTAAAGAAAACGTCCTAGCCTCTGGTGTCTCTGTTATGTAGGCGCATATTGTTACAGGATTCGAATCATCGAGAGACTTGCATGCTTTTATCAAATATTCGATATGTTGACGTACAGGTGAGTGGCCCTAGGATAACCAGGAATTAACAGCTACAAAATTTAAAATTTGTCTAACAATGCGGCTTACCTGAGATGACCGCCCGGAAAGGATGTTTTCAACGTCTCTATCCCGATAATTAACGATGTACTCGATGTTTTCACTGTCACTTGCAGTGTTGTTCATTGTTACCCACGTTTGGTGGGAAATAACATAATCTGTTGTGATGCGCCATCTATTTCACTCACTTATCGTAATTGAAAACAAATACAAACTAGTTACGAGACCCATGAGCGTCCAGGACGCTAAATACAGAGATACAGCACAAATATATGACACTTCAAGAAAAGGAGGTGTATATTACTGCTAAATTACTTTCAGCTAGGGTATTTTAGAGAAAATACAGCATTTAGAGACTTCAGCATCGTTAAATTACCTTAATAATTAACGCGGCAAGAAATGTTGCTATAGGCCCAACAACCCAGTAGTCGATAAACCCATTTTCTTCCAACAATGAAACGAGCCTAGGATCAAAACCAGTGCTGAAAGTGACAAATCGTTTGACCAGAGCTGTCACGTATGATGGCCAACATGGTCCTGATGAATGACAGATTTGTGCGAAGAAATATATAGGAATTGGGTCTAATAAGGTTCTATCCTTAGGAAAAGATACAAGAATTCAGGAAATCACACGGATAGTGAGAGAAAGGAATATACTGATAATAGGTCTTGAAAGGTGAGAAAGGAAGGGACCGGTAGTAAGGTGCTGGAAAAAGGATGTAAGATGTGATGGTCAGCAAGAGACAAAAGAAGAAATGGTATCCCAGTAATAGTTGCTATAGAACTGGCCAACAAAGTACTTATTGTAGAAAATATAAGCGACAGAATAATTAAACTTAAGATGATAATGGAAGGAAATGTGGTGTGCGAAACAGAATGAAGAGTTTGTCAATAAACTGGAAGGTTCTGTAACATGTAACAAGACTATGAATATAGGCCACATTAAGGCTAGAGTTGGGAACGATAGATGAGGATATGAAACAGTAATAGGAAGCCACTGAGAAGATCACAGAAATGAGGAAGTTGAGGTATCACTAGTCACGTGTCTGAAAAGTAAATGGATATTTGGTAATCGAATAAGTTTACCAGATACTGTTGGAATTTGGATCATAAATCCATAATAGACTATATTACAGAAATTGAAGGAATTAGAATATGTCTGACAGAATTGAAAGTGATAACAAGCATTAATCTCGACAAACACCACGGATTGTTGGTAGGGACTGAAGAAATTCAGGAAAGTTACATGCAGGTGAAAAAGACAGGCAAAACTCAATTGCTGGAAACTTCAAGAGAAACCCTAAAGATATACATGGAGAAGATTAAGACACAGCTTCCTGAAAGTGAGAGGCAGGATGTAGAAGAAGAATGGAGGAGGTTCAAACAGGTCTTAGTCAAGGCAGCATAAGAAACATGTGGAAGGACATCAACAAAAGTCAGACACAACGAACTTCCAAGGTGGAATGAGAGAATTTCAGAAGCTGTGAAAGAAGCTTCCGGAGAAGATGTGGGATGATCAAAGCCGCAGGACCTATCGGAATTCAGTTTCTGTATAGAATAATGAGGACAGTATGCAGTTATGGAAAGATTCCTGATGATTGGACGAAGGCAATTGTTATGCCAATGTTTAAGAAAGCGTAACAAGGTGCTCTGTGAGAATTACAGAGTAATAGCATTACTGTCTCACTGCACGGAAATTTGTACAAAGATAAATTTACAGATAATCAGGAATGTGATAGAATCACAAAGAGAGGAACAAGGATTTTGACGTGTAATATCAACCATAGATACCATATTTACAGCCAGGTAGGTTTTTGAAAGAAATGGGAATTTGGGAAAGACATCGTAGTTGCATTCATAGACACAAAAAGGGCTTATGGCACTGTTAGCAACGAAGAGATATGGCAAGGGTTGGATAGATTGGAATTGTCAAAAGGAATGCAACTGATAATCAGAAACATGTAGAAATAATGCCCGAATTGTGTTCTCACAGACGGCAAAAAATCAGACTCGTTTATGACAGAGAGATGGATTCGGCAAGGAAGTGTGGTCTTACCAGAGCTTTTTAATATAGTCATGGATAACATCATAGGGGAAGTTCGCTAAGGGTCAGCAGCAGACGATATGCAAATCATAGCATATGCAGATGACCTTTGGGAAGAAAATGAGCAGAAATTGGAAGAAGAACTAAGCACCTGGCAGACAGTAATTGAAAAAGCAGGAATGCAAATAAGGTGAACAAGAAGTGAAGTAATGAAAATCAACGGGAAAAATTATTAAAGAAGTAGATGGTTTCAAGTGTCTAGAAATAAAATTAACTAAGAAAGGTAACATCAAGGATAAAATTTCGGAGAGAATAGGAGTGTTCGAAATTTTATTATTATGTATCTGTTAAAATTATAAATTGAAAAGTACCTGCCAAAGCAAAGAACATGATATACAAGTCATGTTATCTTCCAATTTTGACCTGTGGATCAGCATTCTGGACTTGGACAAAGAAAGAATGCGCTTTCTACGATGTATCCTCAGTAAGACGAGAAGGGATAGGGTAAGAAATGAAACAATACGAAACACCACGCAGAGCAAGCCCCTGAAAGAAGTTATGGAGAGTAATAGGCTTAAGCAATCTGGGTACATTAAACGAGTGATACCAGAAATACTCCCGAGAAGAGCCCTAGAATGACATACTTATAAATTGAAAAGTACCTGCCAAAGCAAAGAACATGATATACAAGTAATGTTATCTTCCAGTTTTGACCTGTGGATCAGAACTCTGGGCTTGGACAAAGAAAGAAGTGAGCAGAATACAAGAAGTCTGGACAAAGACCAACTGGAAGACCATGAACAAGATGGAGAGACCAGGTGAAGGATAATGTGAAACGAAGCGGACTGCAGTGGAAGGAGATGCTAAATGAGGAAAGAGAAACTTGGGAGAGACTCTTTGTACGACCAGCATAAGCAGAAACATTTCAGGAAGAAGATGGAGGAGGAGGAGGAGCAGCAGCAGAAGAAATCTGTTTTACGAAGGCATGTAAAAAGAAATGGGGCATTTGAAAGGTGCTGTCAACTTTCGCCTCTAACAGAAGTTTAATACATTTTGTTACTATTCTTTTAAACGATTGCATACACTTTCATAGTCCTGGAATCTGTTTCTGAAATTACAAAAATTACTCCGGAAAATTAGGGCTTTTGTAAATGTGAAAACGTTTTCCGAGGTACAACATGGCCATGTAAAACAAAACCTTGACAATATTGTATTTCATCGTCCATTTTTAACAGTGTTGCTTTCCTACACACCAATAGTCAGTAAGTGAAATTAAATCATCCACAAGTATAATCAAAAACCAGATAAAAGTTAAATAAATTTTAAAACTAGAGCTACTAGAAACTAACACGAAGTTCAATTTCCAAGACAGGTAAAATTGTTAAGACATTAACGGAACACAGTTAAAGTCCAGGTATCATATTCTCCATGGTAAAATACCTTCTTTTTTAAGGTACAGAATGGCGCACGACCAATGAAGTATGACTTAACTCTCCACATGTTATATAAAAAATTCTAAAAATATGTGGCGTATTACTCACTATAAATTTCTGTACCTAAAGAAAGAACAGTGTACTCCAAATAGCTTTAATATGTTGTACAACACTTAAACGAGTAGTTCCCGAAATATTTACAGATATTGCACAAAAGACAGTCTCATGTCTGACAACAACAAAAGCTGTAGAAAATAGCGGAAACTGCTTACGACGCTCTCTAGCGTATATACCTAAACCTGCCTCTGTGTCACTCGTCCAATTTTGTGCTGACGAGTCAAAATATTTGCATAACCACATATGAATCGTGGGAGTAAGTTTAGAATACGCACCGAGACATAGGGATAGCTGTTTTTCCTTGACTTCGAAACTGAGTTGGGTGTTCGTACGTCGCGCGGATGACTCCCGTTTTGTGTCACAGGAGGGCAGCACCGGACGACGGACTGAAGCGATGTGCTGGGAACTATCGAGAGGTCGATAAGAGAATGGACTATCGAGAGAGAAGAGGGAGAAGCAGGTGCGTGTGTGAGTGACTGGAACTGAAACGAAACGTTTATGGAGAATCGGAATCGAATCTGATGTATTTTTCGTAATTTGTTTTCGCGTATGGCTGTTTCCTTCTACTTGAAGGAAGTAAATTGACACAAAATTAACTATTAAACCTAGCGTAGGGTGATGAAATTTGTGGAAGTGAAACAATGACAAAATTACGAAAATGGAATCTTATTATTGATACGAATCAGGCAGCCTTCTGTTTTTGGTGCTATTACTACAACAGAACAAAAATACTGTGTTGACTGGCTTAACAGTAAAAGTGTCTTCTACAAGATTAATTTCGCAGACACCGATTTTTAACCTTCCGAAAATTCCTAAATATTTCGAATATAACGAATCAGTATTCACCTAATTTGAGATGACGTTCGACAGCTTACTGTAAGTAGTAAATCTAGTTATTATTTCATCAGTCTTTCATGGGAAATCATAACACAAATAAAAGCAGGTAGGAACTTAGTGGCTTGCGAGCAGCCGGCGATGTATGTTGTGTATTGGAAACGATGTGATAGTTTAGTGACGCCACTGAATATTTATCAGAGGTTTATTACACTGTGTTGACTATAAAAACTGTATTTCTTATTGTACTTTGCCGTATTTCATTTTCTGTTCACTGGTTAAATGTGTGTATTTCAATTTTTATGTATATTCTTCGTTCTGACTGACGCTACCAATTGTGCCAGGCCCCGTCATCTGATTTGAAAGGAATATTTTGAAAAAGTGAATTTTCATGTGAGATTGTTTTATTTTCAGTTCCCTATAGTGATATTGGGTATGTTCAGGAAGGTGAAAATTTGTTTCCCGGTTGGTGTATGTCTAAGTCTATTGACGCCTGTTATGGGGTAACATCATATGTGATGTATTCCATTACATCTGTTTGTTCACATGGAACAGGACGGAGAGACGTGAATATTGGTTCGAAGTAATGTCTGCCACTCACTACACAGTGGCTTGCAAAGTGTACCTGCACACTTACGTAAACAGGAAGTCTTCTGAAAAAAAAGGAGGGAAAATTAGGGCTAGCGGCTTGACGAGCCCGTATTAGGCAATGGTGGAGATGGAAAGTGGCCGTGTCCTTTTCAATGGAACCATTTCGGTATCCGCCATAAATGATTTTGGAGAACCACTTAAAAACAGAATCGGGATGGTCGGACGCTGAAGCGCCTTCCTTCAGAATGCTGCTCTCGTGCCTTACCAATGCTCCCCATCGCTTGGTAAAATTTCCCGAAATCTCTAGACAAGACGAATATGTCTATATCTCGAACAAGATGGGTTTCGTGTTAAGTTATGTATTGGGTATTCAACAGTGGAAACTCTTTCTATTATTAGTATTCAACAGTGGAAACTCTTTCTATTATTAGTGGGTCGTGTCATCAAGTGGTTCGGAAAGCAATCCCATTCTCAAAGGGGTTCTAGCCACTGGTGCAGGACAAGGATTGGTAGCTAGAGAGGCAGTGAAAGAATACTAGCGAAGAGATGTCGAGACAACCTTAGAGGTCATTGTGCCGTAGTCGTTAACATGAGATGGATTGATTTAGACCGAGAGCATCGTGCCCCATAAATACCTTTAATGGAAATGTAAGAATTTCATGGCAACACTGCTAAAAATTAGAAAATTATAACTAGTCGGTGTCGCAGACAAACTAGCTAGATACTCTATCACTACAAGGAAATCGCTTTAGACGAAAATCATTTTTAATCCGGGATTTAAAGGATCTACAGAAGGCTGCCAGCAAAATCCTCTTTCAATAAACCGCCACAATTCGATAAAGGAGCCGACCTGCAGTCAGAAAAAGTGTCGTCAGTTCAGCGATAAACTTCATTACTACTTTAGAAAGAATGTGTCTTCTATTTCACTTTTCTCGATCAAATCAAGAAATACAGACAGTAATCAATTCGAACGTTAGCATTAACAGTTTAAATGGAAAGACCAAAAAATAAAAAAACTGATGATTTGAGGCACATTTGCACATTTGTGTAACTCTTCACAATATGTGTCAAACATTCGGAAAATTGATCAGTATTCCACGGATTATGTAGCTGTTCAGTAATAGTCAACAGTGCCATAAAATTACTCTCCAGTAGCCCTAGAAACGTTCGACATAAGCAGAAATAGCTAATATCTTGCGTATAGCATAATTTGAAACACAAAAAGAACAAGTCGTTTGATAATTAGTTAGTCTGTTTGATACTGACAACAACTCTTTTTGAAATAAAGGGATGATTAACAGAGAGTTATGGATATTTTTTGTACTAATTAACCTATGGTCTCAACATTTCAGTTTGTTTGGCGCAGTAGAATTCCTAGAAGTAGTTGAAATTTCAGCAGATCATGTCAAACTACTGACAGTTGACATCACTGTACGCATTGGTGCAGACAAAAAATTTGATTGAACGGCTGAATATAAAAAAAATTGAAATTTTAATTTACTTATCAAAGGTATTTAACCTAAAGAAAATGTCAACACTCTTCCTGCTCAATTCACCAAGAAGGAAATCTCCACCCAATTTAATGCTGAATCTCGAATGCATCAAGTGTCTTACAGCTCACACAAAAAAAGCAATTTAAAAAACAACTGTGAATTTGGATCATCTAACTTGAGTAAAAATAAAGTTTCAGTCTAACAAATGAAAAAGGAAAACACCCAGGACAGATGGAATTGTAACCTGAAGCCCTTAAGCTACCAAATATTTCCTGCCTGTATTATCAAGACTTCCATGTCCAACGTACAAAAAGAACCATGGAGTCAAATAACGAAGAAAATGCGAATTCGCTGCAATACTTTCCACATCGCCAAGTCAACATTGGGAAACACATTCCATATTCGGAGACGGCATCACATCCACTGTAAGAAGTCAAAGAAATAGTTTGATATTTGAGAGACGACAATATGCTAGGACAAGGTTGACTAATTACGGAAATGATGAAAACGAGCATGACAATATCACGCAAGAATAGAACGTCTGAGGAACTGAGCAAATCTCTTCAATAGATGTGTACATTAATTGACACACTTCATAAGAAACGAAATAAATGTGATACTAACGACTATAAAATAATCTCCTTCCTCTCAGAAGGTAACATAACGATTTTTAAATTCCTGCCGAATGGGCGATAAAAATAAATAAAACAAACCGATAACTTAGTTGGAGACGATCAGACTGGATTCTGGAAAAGCTCATCATACGTAGAACATACTGTAAACTTTAAAGCCACCCTTACCAAACAAACAGTTACAGTATTTTTGTAATTCAGACTCAGTATTATTACATAGATGGACAGACACTGTTTATGATCATCGCAAGTTCATTAAAAAAAAAAAAAAGCAAATCTGACTGACACAACACAAAAATCAAAAGTTTTAGAAAACTTTCTGTACTATCAGGAAGTTGGCGATGTCTTATCCCAATTACTGTTCACTTCAGGAAGTTGACGATGTCTTATCCCAATTACTGTTCACTTCAGTTCTGGAGAAAATTATTAGAAAAAGACACAATAAAGTAAGGGAAAGATTGCTGAAAAAATTCTACATGATCTATCTTAATTCTTTAGCATTTGCTGATAACATAACAATTCTATCAAATAATGAACGAAAAACAGTCGAGTTGACTGGAAAAATTCTTGAAATAGCGCCAAAAACCGGAATTCAAATTTCCTACGAGAAGTCTAAGCATATGGAAGGAGCGAGATCGAGAATCAACGGTATACGTTTATTCGCATAATTCAGAAAAAAATCTTACAATGTAGAAAAATTTAAATATTTCAGTGAAATTACTAGAACGTCAGAATTGAGCAGAGACACAAAGAAAAAAATTGCAAAAGTACAGAAACGATACAAACTTTTTACAAAATATCTCTTTTAGAAAGGACCACATTGCGACATTACAATAAGTGATAACAAAACTTCCTTGCTTTTGAACGCATCGTTTCTATTTCAGCAGATTACCAACCTTTGGCATCAGACCTTTCCCATATACCACAAGCCCTAGCTACAAAACTCCTTATGCAAGAACTTCCTTACTTTTGTCACCTTTCTCTCGTTACAATGTCATTTCCAACAATTATTACTATTTTTGTTGTCATTAACAGTAGCAGAAATATTTTTAATGTTAACACTTCCAAAGTATTACTGTTATTACAAATAATATAGTAATTTCATTTCAGTTATCATTATTAGAATTGTTTTTGAAGAAACTATCTTCCGTCGAAAGAGATTCGTGATTGATGGCACATGTAAAGAACCGAATGCCATTTATCTGAAGACGGTCAATGCTGGCCCAAGCCTGTTACGATATGTCATATAATCTGATTTTGACAGATATGAAACGAAGTTTACTAGAATTTTTCCTGCTGTAGGTATACTACATCTACACAAGGTTCAAGAAATCTCTTAAGCAGTGCTATTATTCACGATATTTTGGCCATTACTATAATTCAGTTAAAATTAATACGAAAATCTGGTATGGTGTAAGTGGGAATCTAAAGGGCCTAATTTGATCAAGTTAGATAAAGAAACAAAAAGGTAATGTACTTTATTGGCACTGTTGCTACATTCGCCGGATGCGACATCTATTCATTCATAGGAGTTGTAGATTTATGAAAACCTACAGTATAAGTACACCGACTTGCTACTTCCACGTCCATTCCTGTTTACAATAATAATAGGAAGATGTACTTCAAGATGCTAGTGATATTTTCGGTACTGATACTTAACTAATTAACAGTATTTATTTCAACTATGGGCGTAATTAGTTGATCGATGTTTAACTGTTACGCTGAGTGGTTTCGTGGGATATTAACCATGGTATCTGAAAACCAAGGCGGGAAAAGTAAAATAGTGAGGCCGTACGAATGCTCAACGATATTTGTAGAAGTTTATTCTGCTCCATTTAACAGACACTGGTGGATGTAGCTAATCCCAGATCCCATACGTGGGTAAAAATTCACGAGGCATCCATTTTTGCCCCTTCCCAAGACGTCAACCACGCAGCTAACAGCTTGTAGGACCTGCTGTTACCACTATGGAAGTGCTTAATTTTCGAAGAAGGCTGACTTCTCATGCACGGAAGGCAAAATTTGTTTCCTTCCTTCCTGAAACGTAGTGCGCAGTTGGGTTTCCAAATGACTTACCTGGCACGCAGTCGACACATAGTTTCGTCTAATTCAGATAGTTCCTCTGAGAAGGCCAGTCGCAACAAATTTACCTTAATTTTGTGGGATTGTTATGGCCTCGCTTTGACATCAGGAAGATCAGTTACAATGCTAATGTGGAAAAGGTTCGATTGCAAAATGTTTCATTGGTGTTTCAAATAACCTTCTGAGCGATATCAGATATTAATCTGACTATTTATAAGAACGATCACTGAAACGCAGCATGCTATAACTGATCTACCAGCATGTTAGTGGTAGTGTCAAAATCTTTGGAATCGCATTCGTAAATATCACGAGATTACTCCACATCCACGATAAATGGCAAGTGCGTTGCCGAAAACATCAGAAATCAGTAAGCGAATTGACCAAAATGGCGTTCTGTCTAAGTAAAATGCTATGCAGTAATGTCAAGCCATTTTTATATTGGTTGATGTCATCAGGGCGTGTGATACTAATTCCGTAATCTTACTCTTGCGAATACAACAACAGAGTTCCACTAACAATCTGGTGCTGGAACAAGAACGGATATCAAAGAGTCGTCTCTGGACTGGAGATGACGTCATGGAAAAATGTGCTCCCAGTAATTACAAGGGATCCAGTCCACGGCCCATTCGTTTTTGCTACGTATGTGAAATTCACATGCGTGCAAAAAGTAAGTACGAGAGCAGATTCTGCATACTGTTTCATTGTCAAGTAACACAGCTCGATGAAAGTTGGTCCATACATGGAAAGAACTACTACATTATAGTACATAAGGTAACTGAAAGAAATGCACAGTGCGACGTACAAAAATGACACTTTTGTTCAACACAGTAATAACACTGAAGTCACCGCGGTTCGTGATGATCCCTTGGACATTACGAAAGACGGAACATGGCACGTAATACGTTGAGTGATCACCACGATCAGTAATGCATGCTCTGCAACAAGTTCCCATGCTGATCACAAGATTGGTAAGGAGTTATTGTGGTAGGGTGTTTCATTCCTCCAGTAGCGCGGTTGACAGCTATTGAAAGGTCGTTGATGAATGTGGACTTCCTGCAGTATGTCTCCCAAACGCATCCCAGACGTGCTCGATAGGATTTCAGTTGGAGGAACCAGCAGGCCAGTCCATTCGCCGAATATCCTCTCATTTCAAGAGTTCCTCCACCTGCGCTCTTCAATGCAGTCGCGTATTGTCATTGACAACAAAGAAGTCAGGGCCGAACGCACCCTTGGAATGACATATTTGGGGAAGTATTACAGTGTCACGATGATGCTGACCGATGAATACATCATGTTCAAAGATTTGGAGGTCAGTACTCATGGAATATTACGCCTCCCCACACCTTAGAAATTGGACCACCAAAACGATCATGATGGACAATGCTGGACGTACCATAATATGGAGAGAGGTGAGAACACGTAATGCACCCAGGAACGTGGATGGAGGGAAGGAACGCCGTAACTCAAGAACGCCTTGCCAATCTCACAACCAGTATGGGAGCAGAATGTGATTTTCATTCCGCAGCGGAGTGTGCGCTGATATGAAACTTCCTGGCAGATTAAAACTGTGTGCCCGACGGAGACTCGAACTCGTGACCTTTGCCTTTCGCGGGCAAGTGCTCTACCATCTGAGCTACCGAAGCACGACTCACGCCCGGTCCTCACAGCTTTACTTCTGCCAGTATCTCGTCTCCTACCTTCCAAACTTTACAGAAGCTCTCCTGCGAACCTTGCAGAACTACCACTCCTGAAAGAAAGGATATTGCGGAGACATGGCTTAGCCACAGCCTGGGGGATGTTTCCAGAATGAGATTTTCACTCTGCAGCGGAGTGTGCGCTGATATGAAACTTCCTGGCAGATTAAAACTGTGTGCCCGACCGAGACTCGAACTCTGGACCTTTGCCTTTCGCGGGCAAGTGCTCTACTATCTGAGCTACCGAAGCACGACTCACGCCCGGTCCTCACAGCTTTACTTCTGCCAGTATCTCGACTCCTACCTTCCAAACTTTACAGAACTAAAGCTGTGAGGACCGGGCGTGAGTCGTGCTTCGGTAGCTCAGATGGTAGAGCACTTGCCCACGAAAGGCAAAGGTCCCGAGTTCGAGTCTCGGTCGGGCACACACTTTTAATCTGCCAGGAAGTTTCAGTATGGGAGCACTTTGCAGAGCATGCTCTGTGGTGATTAAGCACCCTATTATGGACCATGTCCCGTCTTTTGTAACGTCCAGTGGACGATCACAGAGTGCGGTGACGTCAGTGTAATTATAGTCTTGTAATAAAAAGGTCATTTATGTTCGTCTCTCTGTGCGTTGCTTTCAGTTACCTTGTGTACTACACTGTAGCAGTGTTTCTGTGTATGGTACAAGTTTTTTCGAGATATAATGCTGGATGATCAAAAAATCAGTATCAATTTGAAAACAGAATAAATCACGGAATAATGTAGATAGAGAGGTACAAATTGACACACATGCTTGGAATGGCATGGGGTTTTATTAGAACCAAAAAAATACAAAAGTTCAAAAAATGTCCTACAGATGGCGCTTCATCTGATCAGAATAGCAATAATTAGAATAACAAAGTAAGACAAAGCAAAGATGATGTTCTTTACAGGAAATGCTCAATATGTCCACCATCATTCCTCAACAATAGCCGTAGTCGAGGAATAATGTTGTGAACAGCACTGTAAAGCATGTCCAGAGTTATGGTGAGGCATTGGCGTCGGATGTTGTCTTTCAGCATCCCTAGAGATGTCGGTCGATCACGATACACTTGCGACTTCAGGTAACCCCTAAGCCAATAATCGCACGGACTGAGGTCTGGGGACCTGGGAGGCCAAGCATGACGAAAGTGGCAGCTGAGCACACGATCATCACCAAACGACGCGCGCAAGAGATATTTCACGCGTCTAGCAATGTGGGGTGGAGCGCCATCCTGCATAAACATCGTACGTTCCAGTAGGTGTTTATCAGCCAGGCTGGGGATGATGCGATTCTGTAATATATCGGCGTACCTCTCACCCGTCAAGGTAGAAGTTACAAAACCAGAATCAGGCATTTCCTCGAAGAAAAAAGGCCCGATAACGGTAGATGTGGTAAATCCAACCCACACCGTGCAATGTAGTTTCCACGACAGTTCTAGGATTTTTGGTAGCCCACATTCTGCAGTTGTGTGCGTTGACAGACCCTCGGAGCGTGAAATGAGCTTCGTCGGTCCACAACACGTTACTCAACCAATCGTCATCTTCCGCCATCTTTTCAAATGCTCACACTGCAAATGCTCCCCGCTTCACTAAATCGCCAGGTAACAGTTCATGATACCGATGGATTTTGTACGGATAGCATCTGAGAGTACGCCTAAGTGCCAACCAAACAGTTTCCCGTGCATAGACGAACCCGCTATAGTCTCTATTTCTTCCTGAACTCTCTCAACAGCATTACGCCTTGTGTTCGGTCGGCCACTACGGGGTCTGTCGTCTAAACAACGCGTGGCTTCGAACTTCGAAATCATTCTCGCCACAGCTGCATTTATCAACGGACCTTTACCCATTCGAATCCGCTTCCTATGGCGATAGGATCGTAACGCTGAACAAGCACGTTAGCCACTCTGATAATACAGCTTCACTAAAAGCGCCTTTTCAGGTAACGTCAACATGCTGCGACTGCTGGCGCATCTGATTCTCTCTCTCTTTTTTTTTCTTTTTCTTTATTGTATTTCAATTCCCCATCAGGGCGGGCTGGCAGCAGCATATGTGCTGCTCTTCAGCCGAAAGATATAGGACAAACAATAGAAGACATTTAAAAATAACAAAGGAGAGAATATGGTGAACATAGATATAAAAAAGGGGGAACATCATGGAAAGCAATAGACAAAAACACGGGGTGACTGTAAAATGGAGATAAAAACTGTTTAAAAGTAGCACACACAAAAAGCCACACACTGCGACAATTAAGAGAACACAAGGAACAGTATGACTGGAGCATAAAAGGTATCGACAGATGGTGTAGCACAGAACAAACACTGACAGCGAACCTCAAGGCAGTACACAATTAAAATCACACCTCATGACGCACAGGAGAAACAGCACTAAACACAACACTGATGTGGCACACTGATGATGATCAATACAGAGGATCTGCCAGGCGCAAGGAGATGAGGGAGACTGGAAGAAGGGAGGGAGGGAGGGAGGGAGGGAGAAAAGGAGGGAGAGGAAGAGAGGGGGGAGATGAGTGGGGGGTGCGCTGAAGAGGGCCAGGTAGGGAGGGATGTGGGAAGGAAAGAGGCAAGTATGGGGTGCAGGGTCCCAGGGGGGGGGGGGAGGAAAATCCGCTCTGGGAGAAGGAGGGGAGAGGAGAAAGGGGGCCCTGGGGAGGGGGGGAACAAGGCCAGGTTATAGTTGGAGGGAAGGGTAGGTGTCACGGCGAAGTTCAACATACAGGAGGGGGAGGTGTTGGAAATTGCCCCGATGAAGGAGATGGTGTGGAGGTGGAGAGAGGGAGGGATACAGCGATAGAGGCTCAGCAACAGGTGGGGGGTGGAGAGGAAGGAGGAAACCAGAGGGTGGGGGGGGATCAAGTCTGCGGACAATGTAAAAGATGCGGAGATGTTGGAGGAACAGGAGGAGGTGGGGGAAGGGGATCAGTTCATACAGGAGCCGTGTGGGTGAAGGAAGGCGGATACCGAAGGCAAGGTGGAGCACATGGCGTTCAAGGATTTGGAGGGCCTTGTAAAAGCGGGTGGGGGCAGAGATCCAGGCAATGCTGGCATAACAGAGGATAGGACGGATGAGGGATTTGTAGGTGTGGAGGATGGTATAAGGATGCAATCCCCATGTCCAGCCAGACAGGAGTTTCAGAAGGCGGAGGCGGGAATGGGCTTTCTGCTGGATGGTCTGGAGATGAGGGGTCCAGGTGAGGTGTCGGTCGAGGGTGAGGCCAAGGTATTTCAGGGTGGGGGTGAGCTGGATGGGACGACCATAAAGGGTGAGGTAGAAATCATGGAGGTGAAAGGAGCGAGTGGTGCGGCCTATGATGAGTGCCTGGGTTTTGGAGGGGTTGAGATGGAGGAACCACTGGTTACACCAAGTGGTGAACTGGTTAAGGTGGGTTTGGAGGGTATGTTGGGACCATTGAAGGGTTGGATAGAGAGTCAGGAAGGCGGTGTCATCAGCATACTGGAGAAGATAGACTGGTGGGAGTGGCTTGGGCATATCAGCTGTATACAAGAGATAAAGGAGAGGGGAGAGGACAGAACCCTGGGGGACGCCAGCCGTGGGATAAAAGATACAGGAATTGGTGTTGTGGAGGGTGACATAGGAAGGACGGTGCGAGAGGAAGGAAGCCACCAGACGGGCAAAATTGATAGGCAGGGCGTAGGTTTGGAGTTTAAAGAGGAGACCGGGATGCCATACACGGTCATAGGCATTTTGGAGGTCAAGGGAAACAGATTCTCTCTCTCATTACAGTTCCTTTTATACTCGATTGTCATGCGCAGTCACTGACGTTTTGCTGTCCAGCGCCATCAGTCGGACATTTTGTGAACCTTGTTTTTTTTTTTTGTTCTGATAAAACCCCATGTCATTCCAAGCATGTGCGTCAATTTTTACCTATCTACATTATTCCGTGGTTTATTTTCAAATTTATACTGACTTTTTGATCACCCGGTACTTGGCAGTGACATATCACTCGAAAGTTACTATCCTCCTTAAGTTTTGCTCACCAGTGTATGTGGCTTAATGACTCAGATTGCAAGTATGAGTATACAAATCTTACTCGTAGTATCGAAGTCGGTCTACGAAAGATTTTTTGTCTGTTACTTAACATCTAACAATGGTTTACATATGTGAAAAATGCGATACTTAATCTTTACCTCACCTTCACGTTAAACTATTTGTCTCCATGTAATTGACTGGATGAGATAGTTCAAAGGTCGCATGACATCCGTGACATGCCACCTGCAGTGGAATCACACCCAGAAAAGCAAAGTTGAGTTCAGACTTACTTCTGGTTTGATGACAACTTTGCCTTTACCCTATCAGTGACTTGTGGTCTACATTTTATCACTCATAAGCAGATGACATGTAGCTGCATCTAAGTGAAAGCTCTATGAATGACACTACTCCCACTTCAGGCTTTTCCGTGGCATTTGTCTGGTATCAAAACTGATGCAGAATTCTAAGACGTCAGAAATGATCCTTATATCAGAACGCAATTTTATAAAAATTGATTTCCTTGAAGCAGTTTCTCCCACGTTCCTAATCTTTTCTAAAATAATTACCAGTCTCGGCACAGTCGTGAATGAGTATTTCCTCAAGTGGTCAGAACGGAGTTTCGCAGCACGTAGAATGTCTCTCTCTTAGCTATATCCCGGCCAAAAATGCGAAATTATTTCGTCTCAAAACAAAACAAACGCTGGGAACTATCCCACTATGATTTGTGTCAACATAACAAAAATATTGATAACAACAGACGATGCGAATTAGCCACGAATCTCTCACAATGAACCGTGACTGGCGTCTTTCCGTTGCTCCCTGGCTAGAAAAGCAAAGACGGAGTTTTTTGCCGAATCATTTTTGTGGTCAATTATTTATATGCAAAAAGACGCCTATAGATAGAAATATTTCCGCCTTTGGGATGTTTCTTCTCAAATTGAGCTTTCTAGCTGAGCTGCATCGGTAGTCCTCCTCACGATGTCTAATGATCGGTTCGAACTATACACTTCACAATTCAGCCATGAACACCGTCAGTTAATTCCTTAGGCCTACCAGAGCAGAGCAATAACTTGGTTTAGTTTCCTCTTTAGGAAATACTGGATTAATTTCCCACCTTGTATGTGTGCTGCGGCGCTACCTGCGAACTTAATTTTCTCTCTATTGCACATTCTGACAAAAAACTCATCCACAATGTGGGTGTATTGTACCTGTGCTCACACTGACTATATCCTGCTTTCTGTCTGGGGATGTCTGATCTTAGATATTTCGTAGGCTTCAAACGGTCGTGTGCATTGCTTACCATTGCTACTAAACGTTGAATGCAATGCCTAGGTACCGAAGAGATTTTTTCTAATTTCTTCATTACAATTATTAAAGCGTATTTATAGCAAGATCATTCAGTTACTCGAATTCTTTTGGAGCTTGTGCTATACACGCTTCATTTTTTAGCGTGTGCTCTTTTTGACAAGTAAGTTATTTTATACTTTTAAAATGTACTTCTTATTATTCGCTGAACTGTCCTGGTACTGCTTTTTGACACCCCTCTGCCCACATGTCACCCAGTTACCAAAAGATTATACATCGACAATACGTTTTCGCCTTAAGCATTTATTAATCCGAGCACTTGGTGTTCCACTCCGATGTTTCCTTTTTGGATCTTTTGCATATTACGTACTGCTCATCTATCCCTATGGGTTACATCTATTTTTCTGAAAATTTCAGACATATTGAACTACCTTAAATTAGCAAACTCTTTTTCTAGGTCAACAGATCCTATGTTTTGATTTTTCTTACATCTTGGCAATATCAGAACAGCCTGTCTACTGCTTTTCCCTTTCTTAAAGCCGAACTAACCGTTTTCTAACACATCATCAACTTTGTTTTCCACTCGTTTGTATTGTGATACCTCCGCCAGTGGTCACTTCCGCAGATTCATAACGCCAGCAGCCCAGAGTGAAGGGGAAGTCGGACCCGAAACCATGAGGACCCGAGACGCAGACAGTGGAGGCATTCTGCAATCACACATGGGTAGACCGCAGGATGCCCTCGCCTTGCTTAAGAATGGACACCTTAGGAAGAGCCTGGCGTACCATGTGAAACGCGCAGATGACTGTGGACGCCTGCTGGCACTGGAAGCATCGTAGACACAAAACGCCAAGAATTCGCCCAGGGAGGCGTGTAAAACTAAACAAGTAAGAAACAAGTCAGCCTGCTTAAAAATGTTTTCTACACAATAAGAACGTTGTTTATAAATGACAAACGCCAGTAGATTCTTAGATCAAGCACAAAAATGAGACTGTCCAGGCCTCATGGGGAGACAGCCGTTGCATCAGCAACTTGTATGCAAGAGCTCTGAAGCAGTTACCTAGCTTTCGCATCTTCAGGGCTGTGTGGACGACATCCGTCCTAAAGCAGTCATACCATCCATAAAATACCTGAACATTCGTCCCACACGTCGAACTCTGCTCAGCGTTTGTGGTTATGGCGAGGCAGAGAGATTAGCACAGACGCAAGGATACCACAGATGGATGCCCGCTCCTCGGAAAAATGTTGCCGGCACTGATAAGCACCGTCACATGTCAACAGACGATGACGACTGGTCTGCGCGTATGTCGAGACTCACAAAAGAGAAGGCATCGTGTTGTCGTCACGCCGGCGTGGGTGATGATTGGGTAATAGCGATCAGAAGCAAGTGAACAGAAGAAACGGAGAAAGCCCTGGCAGAGGCGCTAAGCATCGTAGGTAAATACTTCTTCAACTGGAGCAGCTGAGATACTTCCATTTAACAACTGCCTGTTTAACAGGTAACTCCGTGTGAACTTTGAGCATAGGCTCCTGCATCATCAGCCGATTTCGGAAACGCTCAGGGGTCACGCTCGATACAACTCTGTCTCTACCTAACATTACCAAAAGCTCCAATTGCAATCTGACTGGTTCTGTGTGACCCGCCACAAACTCCTGTCTTGTGCCAACCTTTCCGCACTTACATACTACATGCTCAGTTACTTGCTGGACGTATTCCAGTCTGAGTCTACTATTACAGTTTTTACCGTCTACAACTCTCTCTAGTACGATGGAAGTTTTCCCTGATGTCTTTGCATATATCCTGTCCTCGTGTCCCTTATTCTTGTCAGTGTTTCCAATATGTTCCTCTCTTCACCGAGAACCTCCTCATTCCTCCTCAGTGTACCAAACGCTTAAATTCCTTCTGTAGCATCACGTGTCAAACGCTTCGATTCTGTTCTTCTCCGGTTTTCCCACAGTCCACGTTTCACTACCATACAATGCTGCTACCCAAAGGTGCATTCTCAGAAATTTCTTTCTGAGATTGAGGCCGATGTTTGACGCTAAGCAGACCTGCCTAGGACAGGAATACCTTATTTGCTTTTGCTAGTCTGCCTTTTACGTCCTCAGTATTATTTTGCTTCCAAGGTAGCAGAATTTCCTCACTTCTCCTACTTTGTGGACCACAATTTTGATGTTAATTTTTCACTAATCGCATTTCTGAAATAATTCATTACTTTTATTTTTCTTCGCTTTAATCTTATTCCCCATTCTTTGCTCAAATAAACTGTTCATTTCATTCAGTATGACCATTAATTTTCCTCGCTTTTACTGAGGATAGTAATGTCTTCGCCCAGACTTACCATTGATATTCTCTCACCCGAAATTTTAATCCCACTCATGAACCGTTCGTTCATTTCCGTCGTTATTTCTTCGATATAAAGGTTGAAAAGTAGGGGAGTTCATCTACTTCTACATGGATACTCTGCAAATCACATTTAAGTGCCTTGCAGAGGGTTCACCGAACCACCTTCACAATTCTCTATTATTCCAGTCTCGTACAGCGCGCGAATAGAACGAACAGCTCTATCTTTCCGTACGACCTTTGATTTCCCTTATTCGTATCGTGGTGATCGTTTCTCCCTATGTAGGTCGGTGTCAACAAAATGTTTTCGCGTTCGGAGGAGAAAGTTGGTGATTGGAATTTCGCGAGAGGATTCCGTCGCAACGAAAAACGCCTTTCTTTTAACGATGTCCAGCCCAAAACCTATATCATTTCAGTGACACTCTCTCCCATTTTTCCCCTATAATACAAAACGTGCTGCCCTTCTTTGAACTTTTTCGATGTACTCCGTCAGTCCCATCTGGTAAGGATCCCACACTGCGCAGCAGTATTCTAAAAGAGGAATGACAAGAATAGTGTAGGCAGTCCCCTTAGTAGATCTGTTACATTTTTTAAGTGTCCTGCCAATAAAACGCAGTCTAGTTAGCCTTCCCCACAACATTTTTATGTGTTCCTTCCAATTTAAGTTGTTCGTAAATGTAATTCCTAGGTATTTAGTTGAATTTACGGCCTTTATATTTCACTGATTTATCGTGTAACCAAGTTTAGCGGATTCATTTTATCGATCATGTGGATTACCTTACATTTTTCGTTACTTAGGGTCAACTGTAATTTGAGTAAGATTGCATCCTTCACTTACGCCCATTTCGATGCGAGAATTTCATTATTGGTCATATATTATTATTGTTGCTTCTTTGTTTATTACACATTTTATACACCCCTCATTCCTTACGGTTTACACGAATTTTTCTAGAAGTTCGAACATCTTGCACAATTTCTCAGCGTCAAACGATTTTTCAAGGTCGACAAATCGTATAAACGTGTCTTGATTTTTATTAAATCATTCTATCAAGCGCAACGTCAGAACTGTCCCTCTGTACTCCTTGGTTTTCCGAAAGCGAAACCGATTGTCACCTGATCACTTAGGAGAAAAAAATGTACGCGCAGATTTCTTCATCTACACTTGCATCTACATGCATATTCCGCAAGCCACCGTACGGTGCGTGGCTGAGGGTACCCTGTATGGCTACCAGTCATTTCCTGTCGACTCGCAAACAGAGCGAGGGAAAAACGACCTCCGCGCGGGGTTAGCCGAGCGCTCTAGGGCGCTGCAGTCATGGACTGTGCGGCTCGTCCCGGCGGAGGTTCGAGTCCTCCCTCGGGCATGGGTGTGTGTGTTTGTACTTAGGCTAATTTAGGTTAAGTAGTGTGTGAGCTTAGGGACTGATGACCTCAGCAGTTAAGTCCCATAAGATTTCACACACATTTGAACATTTTTTTAAAAAAACGACCGTCTATGTGCCTCCGTACAAGCCCTACTTTCTCGCAGCTCATATTCGTGGCCCCTACGTGAACTGTATGTTGGCGGCAGTAGAATCCTTCTGCAGACAGCTTCAAACGCCAATTCTCAATATATCATCGGTAGTGTTCCTCAAAAAGAACGACGCCTTGTCTCCAGGTATCGTTTGAGTTCCCGAAGCATGTCGGTGATACTTGCGTGTTGTTCGAACCTACCGGGAACAAATCTGGTAGCCCGCCTCAGAATTGCCTCGACATCTTACTTTAACCCGAGATGGTGCGAATCCCAAGAGCTCGAACAGTACACAAGAACAGGTCGGTCTAGTGTCCTATATGCGGTCTCCTTCACAGATGAACCATACTTTCCTATAATCCTCCCAATAAACCGAAGTCGACCATTCATCTTCCCTAACACAATCCTCACATTCTCGTTCCGTTACATGTTCCTTTGCAGCGTTACGCCCAGATATTTAAGGTGGGTAGGACGTCAAACGGGCTGATTTGGAGCAGGAGAGGCATCACAGGACATTTTAATTTCCAGTGTCTATGCTTTTACAAATAAAGTCATAAAACTTTGTCAGCATCACCAGGAAGGAAAACATAAAAAATAATTTTTTTTTACATGTGAAATTTCATCATTTTTTCACTTACTTCTGGCTGCCTTTGTTGCTATAGGTACACTTTTCTTCATAGGTTAGAGAGATTCTTCTATGAATTTTGCACAGTATACATACCATGCTTACAGGTATATGAAACTGTAGAATTTATTTCACTTATGAAAAAACGAATGAGCTGTTATATTTTAAACTTCATGTTTAGAAAACACACAAATTTTATTGTTAATTACCACAGTTTTTAATAGATGTGGAAAATTCTAGAGTTTCATACACCTTTAAGTATGGTTTGTATGCTTTGCAAAATTCATCGAAGAATCTCTCTTACTTATGAAGAAAAGTGTACGTATAGCAACAAATGTTGCCATTAGTAAGTGAAAAATGATGAAATTTCACATGTAAAGAAAATTATTTCGTTATGTTTTCGAACTTCCACTGCTATTAGTGTGAATTCTGAATCCTTCCTGGTCATACTGACAAACTTTTATCAATTTATTTGTAGAAGTATAAACAGTGGAAATTAAAATGTCCTGTGGTGCCTCTCCTGTTCCAAGTCAGCCCGTTTGACGTCCTACCCCCCCCCCCCCCCCCTAAAAGGACGTGACTGTGTGAATTAGCACACTGCCAATGCCGTATCCGAAAATTATGGGTTTTTTTTCTACTCACCTGCATTATCTTACATTTTCTTACATTTTTCTATATATAGAGCTAGCTGTCATTCATCACACCAACGAGAAAACTTGCATCCTCCTACAGTCACGTACACCACAGCATTGACAGCAAACGGCTGCAGATTGCTGCCCACCCTGTCCAGCAGATCTATTATCTGTACAGAAAATCATAGTAGTCCCATCACATTTCCCTGGGGCGCTCCTGACGAACACTCTCTGTCGAGAACAGTGTACTGTGATTTACTGAACAGATAATAGTGATAGGTTGCGACCAGGCTTTGTGGCGTGCGGCACTTCTACCTCGCACCCCCCTCCCCTGCGACTATTTCCGTCTGGCGGGCCCCCTGGGGGGCCTTATAATGACCAGTGCTGCGCCGTGCTCCACTGTGCGGTGTGGTGTGCAGGTAAGCAAGTCCCGCGGCGCGGGGGCGGCTGCGTCCCGTGACGTGGGCCGCCGCTGTGACGCCACATTGACGTCACCGGCCCACGGCGGGCCAGGCGCGCCGGGGTTCGACCCCGCGCGGCGTCAGTCCGTTTCCGAACCCTAAGCAGGGTCTGTGGAAAAACGTGACGAGCCCGAGCGGTGGCAGTGTGGGATCGCGCCTTCGGCCGCGGGCATCGGCGGTGCGTTGGACCCGTCCGAGCAACCTCCTAGTCGCGCGCCGCGGTTTGCACAGTAGCCAGCCAGCGCGACGAGTTACTCGGTGAATTATCTCGCTGTGTCGTACGTGACCTACAGACCGAGTGAATATCTCCGGTAGCAATCGGTGAGGGTTTAGACAAGTGCCACGTGAAGTAACATATCTAGTGAGTGTGCTGTGCTTTAGCGACTGTTAGTGCCAAGTGCGGAATACCAAGTTCACTACTGCTCACAATATGACCTGTTTTTTAACAATTATATTACTTTATAGCGATCAACTTCTGCAGTTCAGCTTTTCCTTGAGCCTTTTTGCGCTAAAAAAACACTGCTTATCTCTATAATTATTCATCTCTGTTTTATGTTGCTCGCTTCATTTCTCGTTAATTTTGAATGTTACTACCTCTGTTATATAATTGCTTTCACTTAGCTTTTGAACCAAATTTTTTCCTGCAAAAATAGTTATTAAGAGGCCGTTATCTGTCAAAAAGTGACCTAGAAATTTTTCTTCTTCGCAAGATTAGTTTCCTCCTTTATGTCGACCGGAACTTCCGCGAAGGATACCGTATTTTCGCAGTGGGCTCCATTAAATCTCTCCACTGCCACACTTCATCGCTTTTAAGACCTTCTAGACAGTTTCAACGCCTCCACCGGTGGGTTTAAGGTGAGCATCTTCACAATTTTTTTCCCTTCCTTTACATGCTGACGACACGTTTATTAATATCTCTCATCGATCTGTAGAAACATGATCCACTTTTTCAGCAATTCTCTTTATGTCCTTGCAGCGTGTATTTCCTTTTGTAGCTATAATAGGTAATTTGCAAGAATTGTCTTCATGTTATGTTTCATTTCTTCCAGCTTTGTAATATATTTTTCTATCCTTTGATTTGCTTACTTTTAAGACATTGATTTTAAAAGTGATAATTTATAATTACATTTTTATATAGTTGCAAATTTCATTAACAAGTCATTTTCACACCTAACCGTCATACCTCCGTCACTTGCGGTGGATCAGAATACAATTATCCTTAACTCTAGATCTTCACAGTTCTTTCAATGAATCCCTTTAAACATATTTGCTAAAAGAAATAACCTTCGCTAGTTTTTTTTTTTTTTCAAATTTTTAGGAGTTCGTTGTCGCACTTTCACTGTCGTACTTACTCAATTTTTACCCATCAGTTTGCCTATAAAACAGTGCCTGTTTCTAGGTCTTCAATAAATGGTTTCATTCAATACTTCTAAACGCATTTTCTAAGTTAATAAAGACTAATTTCGTATCTCTCTTTTTGTCTAGTCTTTTCCACAGCGAGCTCTTGAATAAACGCACTAGCTTCCCTTATCCTGGGTTGCTCGCTGCCTTATAACTGTAAGCGTCTAGTTTATATCCAAATTTCTTACGTTCGGCTCTTTTATTGAAAATGCGAGTATTTATGCTGCATGTGACAACAAAATCCACTGCACCTCTGAGATCCCCAATACAAAATCCACTTTACAACAGGATTGTTTATCGTCTCGTTAAAAATATTTATAATATTTTCAAACGCCTGTAACACTGACTGCAGTCAAATTCCCAAATGTCAAACGTGTGTAAACCCAGCGATGTCAAATACACATCTCTCGAGTAGCATTGAACCAACTCTTTTTTCAGTCCTGTGACTGTTTTTCTTTCCTTTCTTCTTGCATTCTATCTTGTTTAATCTTTTTATTAGTGCTTACCTACAATAACGGAACCCCATGCTATACTTATTTACATCTTCTAATGTTTATTTGCTCCTACACATTTTTTCTTATATTGCTGCCTTCGCCGGCCGCGGTGGCCGTGCGGTTCTGGCGCTGCAGTCCGGAACCGCGGGACAGCTACGGTCGCAGGTTCGAATCCTGCCTCGGGCATGGGTGTGTGTGATGTCCTTAGGTTAGTTACGTTTAAGTAGTTCTAAGTTCTAGGGGACTTATGACCTAAGATTTTGAGTCCCATAGTGCTCAGAGCCATTGCTACCTTCAGCACAAGCTCTTGAATGCCTATCAGATACCTTCAGTAAACTGCCTCGTATGGATTTTGTATACGCCTACTGCTCTCCTCTTCCTCCTAGTTCTTTATATATTAAAAGGCACACTTCATTTTAATCTTCATCATACGAAGAGATTATTTTCGAGCGTCAGCCACGAAGGTTTCCCTGTGATTATATAGTATACCACAAATAGAGATGGAAATTGTCTCGTAGCGCAAGCTTGTCCTACAAACGTCCCTTGCAATATTTCATATTTCTCTCAGAAGTTCAAGCGTTTCAATCAGATATTTTTTTACTGGCTTTGGCATCGATTCAGCGTCGCTTTGTAAGCGCCTTTGTCACAGATTAGGTCTATGTGCCGGAAGTGAAAGAAAGAATGAGGTAAAATTTAGGCAAATAGTGAAAACGCCGAAAACTTTTCTTACCAAGTGGCTCCTTCTGTTCCTAAATGGAAAAACGAAGTATAGTATAACCATGAAGAAAAAAATTTAAGAAATTTGCGACTCATTTCTCCCGACAATGGCACTCAGCTTTGCCGGAGGGTATAGAAAAAAGCCAGTTTAAATAAACCATTAACTCATGCTGAAAAGTAACACGGATTTGTAAGAAATGTAAAATGAAATAATCAGACGTTACAGTACAGAAGAGTGGTTATCGATATAAAAAACCGGGAGTACTGATAAACTATATAAAGAGGAATAATGAGTGGTCACACGCCGAAACCTGGAATAATCGTCATATAAACAGAAGCCGAATTCTGATATCTAAAAGGCAATGTTTTTGACAGAGACGAAGGAAAGGAGACATCTTAAACGCATGGGCGCTGATGAAGAAGGCTTTCATGGACAAAAGCCATTTACTGATGTCAAATCTGGAGATTTCCGTAAATTCGTTGTATTAAAATGTAACATGGACCAAGGAAAACTGGAGAACAGAAAACTACAAGTAATTGAGAATTTGTGCTTCAGAAGGAAATTAAAAATAAAATACGAAGTTTGACGACCAAATGTGTGAGTGGGTGGAGGAGACTGGACAATTTAAAGATCTAGAATAATATTACAACATATAAACCAGTTTCTCCAGGCCTTCAGTGCAATAATAAACACGAAGATAATTATGTTAGTGAATAATAGGAATATGGAGGTACGTATTCTAGTAAAGAAATGACTAGAAAAATGAACCAAACATTTACAGTGAGGAAACGTCTTCACTGCTCCTTGCACTTACATGAAATTGTTGTCTCAAGGACAGTATTACATTTATCAAACACGACATATATGCTCGATCACGTTATCATAGAATCATAGAATAATTAGAAATAATCTTCCATCTGCATTACTGTTACGCCAGGAGTTAACAGTACGATGGGGCACTATGCCCCTCCAACTTGCATTCCGCTGCAACTGCAGATATTATAGTTGTGCAGTGTAGTCTAAGTAAAATCAAAAGAAGGCTTGAAATGATTTATTACAGTATTCCTTTAACAGTAGATGAATTAATACAATGAACTGAGCAACATGAAAAAATATGCAGCGTACTGCCGTTACTAAAAAAAAGAGTTGTGCTGCCGAAATGGAAGACAAGCTAACGCAAGGCGTGGCAACCATGGAAAAAAAAAACAGTATACTATACTGCAAGAATTAAAAGCGAAATTGAACAAAAAAACTTCGCTGAGTTCTTGTCATATTGACCAGCATTCAGTCTATCGAAAGAAGCGATTTCGTTGTTGTATGCTTCATTCAGTTTTAGACGCAATTATATTTATAACATGGTAACAATCATAACCGGTCTCGCCCATACATTGCCCTTTTTCAGATTCTATACGTCGTAGACGGTATCTGTGAGCGATACTAAAGATGGCTGATGTATAGCTGAAACTCGAAAAGTTTCCTATCACATCAGAAATAATGACATTGTGTTTAAAATAAAAGGAACAGTATCTTTGTTAAACATCAATAGATTTAAATGAAGAAGGTATACTGGGAAATGTTAAGATGTAAGATTGCGATATTTCACCATATGAAGACCAGTACAACCCCGTGACAATTTGCTACGTAAGCAAATATTCGAGTTGTACCGTAAGTTAAACCTAAACATGATTTTTAGGGCTAATGAACAAATACGAATTCGACAGTATCTAATCAGTCTATGTTTTCGGGAAAAGTGAGATTGCCGTTAGTTAAGTAATTTCTAATCATCAGTCTGTTTTCGAAGAAAACAGTATTGTCTTAGGCAGTTTCACATTCCAAACTTATGTTAACTGGAGACAACCAAGGTATGCCGCTTCTCAGAAAACTCTCCGAGACATCATTTGATACAAACGTAGTTTTAGTAGATCGACAAAATTCCTCATTGCACACCGAATGCAGGAGATTAAAAAGATTCTTTTATTTAGTTACTGTTATGCCCAGTAGACGATACACTGAATAAAAATTGACCTTATGTGGGCACATTGGCATTCTGGTGGTTTCGTACAAACATAATTATGTGTACAGACAGTTCATCCGTCTCGGGAATGGGTAATCTCGATGATTTTTGTCTGATATCAAGATTGAAATTACAAGATATTGATCCCGGGAATTCCAAGAGTTTTGAGATTGTTTTAATTTGAAGTCTGCAGTCGGATAACAAATGACAAAAAGATATTTTATCGTGTCATGTAATTACAAATTAACAATTTACGGATTTTTTTTCCTTTACTTGTACTGTGAAACCTTGCTTCTTGCGGAATTCCATGACTGTAGATCAGCGGGAAGTGCCCTACAGGTTTTCATAAGTGAGTTTCCCAGTGTCAAAGTATGTAAAATAAATTGTGATATGTTTTGATTGCTTGACCTTAGAAGCTAAGGTTTTTTGGACCGCCAAAGGACCATATACCTTAGTACGTGACATAAATTTCAACTTCACACGCCTAACCATTTCTGAGAAAAAGGCATCTTAATAAAAGGATGTTGAGAGAGACAGTCTGATAAACTACAAAAAGAAAATTCGTGTCGTATTACTACAAATTCAGAACTTTGGATTTTTTCCCTTACTTGTATTAGGGAACCTTTCTTCTTGCGAAATGTCATGATTCTAGGCCAACGGGAAGTAGCCTATAAGTGTTGATCAGTGCGTTTGTGAGTTACAGAATATGTGACATAAATGGCCGTATCTTTTTATTGCATTGAGTTACAAGTTTACATCCGTTACACCGCTAAGAAAACATAGACCTCGCTAAGTGACATAAATATCAATTTGATACGGCTACTCATTTCTGTGGAAAAGGACTCTTAGTAGGTGGAGGCCAGACAGACTGTTGGATAAGAAATGCCTAAAAATTTTTCGTGTGATTTAATTAGAAATTAACAATTTTCGGATTCTGTGCTTTGCTTGCACTGTGAAACCTTACTTCCTGCCAAAGTTTTTCTTTCTAGGTCAACGGGAAGTACCCCATAGGTTTCAATGAGTGAGTTTTCTGGTGCGAAATATGACATAAATGGCTGTATCTTTTAACTTCATTGACTTAGAAGCTTAAGTCTGATACACCGTCAAGGTTCCATAGATCTTAGTATGTGCCGTAAAATACATCTTGATACGCCTATCCTTTACTGAGAAAAATGCGCCTTAACAGATGGACAACAGACAGTCGGATAACGACAAGAAATATTTTTTTCACGTAATATAATTACAATTAACAATTTAGGCGATTTTCCTTTTACTTGCACTGTGAAATTTTGTTTCTTGGAAAATTTCATGAGGGTAGGTCAGCGGGAAGCACCCTATACATTTTCCTGAGTGAATTTGTGAGAGTCAAAATGTGTGACGTAAATTGCTTTACCTTAGAAACTAACGTTTATTACACCGCCAAGGGACTAAGACCTTAGTATGTGACATACATTTCGGCCTGATAGGTTCACTCGTTCGTTATAACAAGGGTTTTGGAGAGACAGACGGAGAACAAAGTGATCCTAGTCGTATAAAGGCTCCTTTGCTTCCAAGTGAGATATATAACCCAAAAAGCAACTTTTCGGCATACGTAGTGTGTGTAATTTTTATGTGATTATTATTTTCATATTCACAATACATTATTTTAATTTTTGGGCATTTAGGACAACACCTGGTTTCGCAATCCTTCTGCAGGATACCCTTACAAAAAATACTAATAATAAGTTCAGTATCTACTTGCTTTTATTGCATCCCAGGACTGTATTTATGACAGGAATAGCCACAACTTTCACTTACCGTTTACGACTAGTCTTTATCCCCCGATCTTTGTACTTCGATTATTCATGAGCTGCTTTTTAGTTTATGTTTGTACAATGACAGAAAATCACGTCAATTATTATGCCCGACTATATTTCTGTCTTCAATATAACAACGTCGGGATATCAGGTGTTGTGGTTAGATCGGTATTCGTTGGTCACAAAAGGTATTGCTGTGCCCATCTGTTATTGCTACTGCTGGTGTGTGGTGTTACCATCTGGAACGGCGCAGGTATTGGGTTCTCAAAGCCCCAGCATGTGTACTCGTACCAGTGAAGATCCGACCACACGTCGTGGTTTCTCTAAATATATTCATCCTTTGTTATTATTGTTATTATCTTTATTTTTCTCCCCCAGTTTTGGTCTTAGTCAAGTCTGCTCCAGGTTACTTCCAGCTTCCTGAGGAGTAATCCTGGTGAATTTTAAGATATGGACCTTTCGAAGAACACTATAGCTTGTATTTCATTGTCTTTGCTGTAACCTGGCATTCCAGACAGAACACTCGTCGGTATATCTTGGTGCATGACGACGGAGTGAGAATAATTTACATTCCGCATTAATTAACGTTTACGTTCGGATTCTGGTGCGGGGACAACCCTAACTCTACCGACAAAATTTCGAAGGTCGCCACGAAAATTTTTTTAGTATTTCAGTGCATGAGGCTCGTGGTTTTCTATTTATCTCTGGAGAGTAATTCCATTTATTTTGATTCCTTACCTCTATTTATCTTTCTGTCTGTACTTCACAGAAAATATCTGCACAACGGCGTAAATTCCAAAGTCATGCACTCTGTCTCTTGTGCGGAAACAGAGTTATTCAGTTTAGTCACGGTTCTTGCTGTTGGCAACATCAGTGTGGATACGTTCACCGATGAAGAGGTGGCCGTTAAAACCTCGTCAGACAAACGTCACACACGGCTAGAGAGATGAACTGACGTCACCATCTTTGGGGGATTCTTCTCCTATTTTCACACCAACGCTCTCAGGAAGAAAAACCTGAAAAAATCGGAAAAGAATACCCGTTAACTCTTTATTTTTCTTTACGTTCCATATCAGGAGAGATGTGCGAGCACTTGTGGAGCTTTGTACTTTTCATCCAAATCTTGCAGCATGCTGGGGGTGGGGCGGACAGATTCCCAACTGGGAGTTTGGCTAATTTAAGTATCATTTGTCATGACGTCTGAATACCTTCCATTACGTTCCCTACCACTGCCATCATTTTTTTTTCTGATGTGGTCTCCTACTGAGACTGCAGTGTTGTGTTCCCACGGACAGCAAATGATCTTTTTATCGGATTGTTAGTCCCCAAACTTGTAACCGTTATATACACCCGCTTTCCACTATTATAGAGAGGAGGAGATTGGTATGCTATAGGGACATAAAATGAATGGGTGACAGTAGATGGCAAAGAAGGTAAGCAGAAGGATCGGAGTGGGATATAAATGATATGCCTTCTAATACGACCGGAGATTGTAAAAAATTTCTGTTTGCTGACGAGACCAGCTAGGGTGCACTCAATGCAGCGGAACAGCGGTACGACTACGATGTGGTCGGCTCTTCCCGAACCGACAGCAACAGCATCACTGAACTTTTGCATATTTTGTACGTTTTCGTGATTCCATAGTACTGTTTTTTTTTTTCACTGTCGAGAATGTACAGTCTAAGAAAAGAAGGTACATGGGACAACAAAATGAATGAATCATATTTACATCATTACACTGTAACAAATAACCGGAGATGACGAATTCCTTAAACCAAATTAATTCTGAAGTATTTTTAATCAGCCTTCGAACTTTTGTTGATTCAGTTCGGGTTCACGACTGATGTCAGTTTCTTCTGCGCAGCCTTACCATCGCACGACGCTGAGACTTAGATTATATACGGTCTCTTCTGTGTGACGTACAGCGCCGTCAGGGCTGTCTCATATGTGTTAACCTCACTGCACTGTGTTACGGACAGACGCTGTGACCGGTAGAGGTGTGAAGCTGCTATACTAGCTGGAGACATCAGGTGTTGCTAGAACTTCGTATATTTGCTAATGAAGGAATGAGCTCATCTTATTGTGTCTCTTGAGCTACTCATTCCTCGTCTGTATAGAACATCCTGACACTACGTCGCTCTTGGTTTCGGAGTGAATACCACAGATCCGACATCTATTGCCTTCAGCAGTTTCTATTATTGCTGTTGCAGTCCCTACATCAGTCTCAAAGCCTGATCTTGTGACACCACTATTACAGCTTCTGATTGCGCTCTCGTTCTTCCTCTTTTGAGCCACAGATCGGGTGATATCTGTCAATGGGTAAGTTCTGCAGGTGGCTTAGAGACTGACCACGCAGAGATTTTTTTAGCTCATTCCGTCGTTTGCGTTCTGTGAGAACTTTCTTGCAAAACTCCTCAGCTTCAGCAATAACTCTGCCCTTTCCATTGGTTACATAGGTCGCATTACTTGTCGCTTTCAGAGATCCCTTACATGTTGGGTTACATAACTGCCGAATCGAGTTATGGCAACATAATATGGTGCCTTTAATTCTCTCAGACGTCCCTCTTCTTCCTCCGGCTCACAAATAATCTGTGTATGTCAGCTATTTGTTGCACAGCGCCATATCTATAGAGAGGGAAAAAAAACTGAAAACATCCGGTTGCAGTTGCAACGTGTCTATTAACGACTTCCACGGGCAACAAAAGTTTAATTTTCAGTATCTCGCATAATCATTGACCGGACATAAAATTTAAAGAGCTGTCATACAATGAGGTGACGAAAGTCGTGATATGGCTTTATGCAAATATACAGACGGCGGTAGTTACGCGTACACAAGGTATAAATGGGAAATGCATTGGTGGAGCCATCATTTGTACTCAAGTGATTCACGTGGAAAGGTTTCCGACATGATTATGGCCACACGGCTGCGATTAAGATGCTTTGAACTCGGAATGGTAGTTGGAACTAGACGTATGGGACATTCTGTTTCGGAAAGCGTAAGGGACTTCAGTGTTCCGTAATCCATAGTGTCAAGAGTGCTCCGAAAATAACAAATTTCAGGTATTACCTCCAACCACGGACATAGCAGTGGCCGACGGCCTTCACTTAACGACCGACAACAACGGCGTTTGCATAGAGTTCTTAGTGCTTGAAGAAACCGCAGAAATAAATGTGGGATGTAGGAGGGACGTATCCGTTAGGATAGTGGCGTGAAATCCGGCGTTCGTGGACTTTGGCAGCAGACGACCGTTACGAGTACCTTCGCTAACAGCACGACACTGCTTGCAGAACCTCTCCTGGGCTTGCGACCTGATCGGTTGGACCCTAAACGACTGCAAAACCGTGGCATGGTCAGACGAGTCCCGATTTCAGTTGGTCAGAGCTGACGGTTGGGTTCGATTTCGAGTCTAGCGCAAACTCCACGAAGCCATCGACCCAAGTTGTCAACAAGGCGTTGTGCAAGCTGGCGGTGGCTCCATGATGGTTTGGGCTGTGCTTAGATGGAATAGACTGGACCCTTTCGTCAAACAGACGGGATCATTGACTGGAAATGACTATATTCGGCTACCTGGAGAGTATCTGCAGCCATTCATGGACTTTGTCTGCCCAGACAACGATTAAATTGTTATGGATGAGAGGGCACTACGTCACTGGGCTGCAGTTAGTGATTTGTTTGAAGAATACTCTGGACAATTCGAACGAATTTTTTGGCCACCCATGTCGCCTGAAATGAGTGCCATCGAACATATATGGGATATAATCGAGAGGCCAGTTCGTGCGCAAAATATTGCACCGCCAACACTTTCGCAATGATGGACATCTATAGACGCAGCATGGCCCAATGTTTCTGCAGGGGACACGCAACGACTTGTTGAGTCCATGCCACGTCGAGATACTTCACTACGCCAGACAAAAGGACGTCCGACACGTTATTAGGAGCTATCTGATGACTTTTGACACCTCAGTGTAAAATACTCATTATGAGGTACAATCTTACATTAATGATTGAACACAATAAGTTAAATATTATAGATAGAAACTGTGGTTGTGTGTGTGTGTGTGTGTGTGTGTGTGTGTGTATTGAGGCAAAGTAACTCACGGAGCGCATGTTACGCAAACTGTATCCATCCAGTACTTAAAAATGGCAGTACTTAGCTACTTAAAACAAATGTTACACATAATTTATAATCATTTCGAAACTTTTTCTCGCTGATATCTACCACATAATAATGAATGGAAAAATCGTTTACCCCTCATTACATTTTGACTATTCGTATAGTAAAACTTCAGCATCAGACATGACGTTTTAATTTATTACTTGTTTATTACTAACACCACTCGCAACAAATTTTGCAGACAGTATCCACATATGTCATCGAATACACCTGCAAATTTATTTCATTGTGCGACACTTTGTTCGTGAGATATTGCGTCATAAACATTGAGATTCATGAAAATCTAGTTCTTAACGGATTTAACATGCCTAACGCAAGATATTTAACACACCGGAAGCAGCTACTAGGGTAGCAGAGTACGTGTGGCGTGCACACGGGGGTTTTTTAGGTTAGAGGGACCCCCCCTTGGGCGAAACGATAAAATACCTGACGGCTTACCAGAGAGGACATTATCATCGTTGATAAAGAACGTCCGTCCTCAGAGACCAAAAACAGGAAAAGTTAACGTAATATTGGTAAACTGCAGGAGTATCCAGGGCAAGGTTCCTGAATTAGTATCTCTTATTGAAGGAAATAGTGCGCATATAGTATTAGGAACGGAAAGTTGGTTAAAACCGGAAGTGAACAGTAACGAAATCCTAGACACAGAATGGAATATATACCGCAAGGATAGGATAAACGCCAATGGTGGAGGAGTATTTATAGCAGTAAAGAATTCAATAATATCCAGTGAAGTTATTAGCGAATGCGAATGTGAAATAATCTGGGTTAAGTTAAGTATCAAAGGTGGGTCAGATATGATAGTCGGATGCTTCTATAGACCACCTGCATCAGCAACCGTAGTAGTTGAGCGCCTCAGAGAGAACCTGCAGAACGTCGTGAAGAAGTTTCGTGATCATACTATTGTAATAGGGGGAGACTTCAATCTACCAGGTATAGAATGGGATAGTCACACAATCAGAACTGGAGCCAGGGACAGAGACTCTTGTGACATTATCCTGACTGCCTTGTCCGAGAATTACTTCGAGCAGATAGTTAGAGAACCAACTCGTGAAGCTAACGTTTTAGACCTCATAGCAACAAATAGACCGGAACTTTTCGACTCCGTGAATGTAGAAGAGGGTATCAGTGATCATAAGTCAGTGGTTGCATCAGTGACTACAAGTGTAATAAGAAATGCCAAGAAAGGAAGGAAAATATATTTGCTTATCAAGAGTGATAGGGCACAAATCGCAGAATATCTGAGTGACCACCATCAAACGTTCATTTCTGAGGAAGAGGATGTGGAACAAAAATGGAAAAAATTCAGAAACATCGTCCAGTACGCCTTAGATAAGTTCGTACCGACTAAGGTCCAAAGCGAGGGGTAAGATCCACCGTGGTATAACAATCATGTACGAAAGGTACTACGGAAACAAAAAAAGCTTCATCATAGGTTTAAGAGTAGTCGATTCATAGCTGATAAGGAAAAGCTGAACGAAGCGAAAAAGAGGGTAAAGAGAGCAATGAGAGAAGCATTCAACGAATTCGAACATAAAACATTGGCAAACAATCTAAACAAGAACCCTAAAAAGTTTTGGTCATATGTAAAATCGGTAAGAGGATCTAAATCCCCTATTCAGTCACTCGTTGACCACGATGGCACCGAAACAGAGGACGACCGAAGAAAGGCAGAAATACTGAATTCAGTGTTCCGAAACTGTTTCACTGCGGAAAATCGTAACACGGTCCCTGACTTCAGCCGTCGCACGGACGCCAAAATGGAAAATATTGAAATAAACGATATCGGAATTGAAAAACAACTGCTATCACTTAGTAGCGGAAAAGCATCCGGACCAGACGAGATACCCTTCAGATTCTACAGTGATTATGCTAAAGAACTTGCCCCCTTTCTATCAGCAATTTATCGTAGATCGCTGGAAGAACGTAAAGTACCTAGCGACTGGAAAAAAGCGCAGGTCGTTCCCATTTTCAAGAAGGGTCATAAATCAGATGCGAATAATTATAGGCCTATTTCGCTTACGTCAATCTGTTGTAGAATAATGGAACATGTTTTGTGTTCTCGTATTATGACGTTCGTAGATAATACAAATCTCCTTCATCATAACCAACATGGATTCCGCAAACAGAGATCATGTGAAACTCAGCTCGCCCTATTTGCCCAAGAAATTCACAGTGCCGTAGACACTGGCGAGCAGATTGATGCCGTATTCCTGGACTTCAGGAAGGCATTTGATACGGTTCCGCACTTACGTTTAGTGAAAAAAATACGAGCTTACGGAATATCGGACCAGGTTTGTGATTGGATTCAGGATTTCCTAGAAGAAAGAACACAACATGTCATTCTTAACGGTTCAAAATCTGCAGATGTAGAGGTAATTTCGGGAGTACCGCAGGGAAGCGTGATAGGACCTTTATTGTTTACAATATACATAAATGACTTAGTTGACAACATCGGTAGCTCCGTGAGGCTATTTGCAGATGACACGGTTGTCTACAAGAAAGTAGCAACATCAGAAGACTCGTACGTACTCCAGGAGGACCTGCAGAGGATTAATGCATGGTGCGACAGCTGGCAGCTTTCCCTAAACGTAGATAAATGTAATATAATGCGCATACATAGGGGCAGAAATCCATTCCAGTACGATTATGCCATAGGTGGTAAATCATTGGAAGCGGTAACGACCGTAAAATACTTAGGAGTTACTATCCGGAGCGATCTGAAGTGGAATGATCACATAAAACAAATAGTGGGAAAAGCAGGCGCCAGGTTGAGATTCATAGGAAGAATTCTAAGAAAATGTGACTCATCGACGAAAGAAGTAGCTTACAAAACGCTTGTTCGTCCGATTCTTGAGTATTGCTCATCAGTATGGGACCCTTACCAGGTTGGATTAATGGAAGAGATAGACATGATCCAGCGAAAAGCAGCGCGATTCGTCATGGGGACATTTAGTCAGCGCGAGAGCGTTACGGAGATGCTGAACAAGCTCCAGTGGCGGACACTTCAAGAAAGGCGTTACGCAATACGGAGAGGTTTATTATCGAAATTACGAGAGAGCACATTCCGGGAAGAGATGGGCAACATATTACTACCGCCCACATATATCTCGCGTAATGATCACAACGAAAAGATCCAAGAAATTAGAGCAAATACGGAGACTTACAAGCAGTCGTTCTTCCCACGCACAATTCGTGAATGGAACAGGGAAGGGGGGATCAGATAGTGGTACAATAAGTACCCTCCGCCACACACCGTAAGGTGGCTCGCGGAGTATAGATGTAGGTGTAGATTATGTCAAACGTAAAGTAAACAGGGATTTAAAGTTCTCAGATACATTGTTATTCTATTTTCACATAGAATTTGTAGTGAGATCTTACTGTGGTTATTATTATTATTATTATTATTAGTAGTAGTAGTAGTAGTAGTAGTACTGAAATCTTCAGTTTGACTCGATATATTTAATTTTCAGGGCCTTAAAAAAAGGTTTTAAAGAATAACAGATCATACATAGAGCTAATTTCCTACTGAGAAAAATTTTCTCTTTAAACCGTCATTTATTATATGTGCATGCGATATCCGCAAGGTTCTTAGGATGAATACTCAAAATCTTCCATAAAAGTATATTAAATTTAAAAAAATCCCGATAAATGTGCAACAGGTGTTGAGGCAACATGGGTTGGGTGTGACTAAATGCTTGATACGTTCGTAGCATCAATTGTTCATTCAGGAAAGCATGGTAAAATTCTGTTTCACACAGTGAAACGCATCATGTACCCGGCAAACTTTACAGCTACGGTACATCGCATTATAGTTATGCTACCAAAGAAAAAATCCTGGAGCGTTGAAACAGGTACACGGTCTGGCAACGTAAGAAGTCCTGCTTGGCCTACCATGTGTTACCCCAAAGTCGTCAACACTGAAATGTGGTTGGGCCCCATCAAGCAGCAACCAGAGATTAGTATGCACAACAGTTAGGCATGCAGGTCCGTGAATTCATGAGGTTGTCTCCATACCCGTGCATGTCCATCCGCTCGTCTGACCAGGCATCATGTTTCCATTCATCAACAGTCCAATGTCGGTGTTGACGGGTCCAGGCGAGGCGCAAACCTTTGTGTCGTGCGGCCATCAAGGGTACACGAGTGGGCCTTCGGCTCCGAAAGCCTATACCGTTGCTGGTTCGCAGGCTGACACATGTTGATGACCCGTATTGAAATCTGCAGCAGTTTGCGGAAGGGTTGCACTTCTGTGACGTTAAACGATTCTATTCAGTCGTCGTTGGTTCCGTTCTTGCAGGATGTTTTTCCAGCCACAGCGATGTCGAAGATTTTATGTTTTACCGGATTCCTGATATTCACAGGGCTGGCCGAGGTGGCCTAACGGTTCTAGGCGCTGCAGTCGGGAACCGTGCGACCGCTACGGTAGCAGGTTCGAACCCTGCCTCGGGCATGGATGTGTGTGTCCTTAGGTTAGTTTGGTTTAAGTAGTTCTAAGTTCTAGGGGACTGACCCCTTAGAAGTGCTCAGAGCCATTTGAACCATTTTTTGATATTCACGGTACACTCGTGAAATGGTCGTACGGGAAAATCCCCGCTTCATCGCTGTCTCGCAGATGCTGTGTCTCATCGCTCGTGCGCCGACTATAACACCACGTTCAAACTCACTTAAATCATGATAACCTGTCATTGTAGCAGCAGTAGCCGATCTAACAAGTGCGCCAGACACTTGTTGTCTTATACAACCGTTTCCTGACCGCAGCGCCGTACTCTGCCTGTTTACATATCTCTGTATTCGAATACGCATGCCTATACCAATTTCTTTGGCACTTCAGTGTAGACGTATGAGACTTGGAAAGGTCTCTGGAACCAAATAGTTTCATTTGATTAAGTGTCTCCGTTGAGGACAGGCGACTTTAAAGGAATATGTGTCCCATATGGTGTCTTGTTTATGTCAGTGAGGGAAGGTAGAGGCCGCGCGGGATTAGCCGAGCGGTCTGGGCGCTGCAGTCATGGACCGTGCGACTGGTCCCGGCGGAGATTCGAGACCTCCCTCGGGCATGGATGGGTGTGTTTGTCCTTAGGATGATTTAGGTTAAGTAGTGAGTAAGCTTAGGGACTGATGACCTTAACAGTGAAGTCCCATAAGATTTCACACACATTTGAACATATTTTTGAAGGTAGAGGGTGAAACACACAGCCATCATTCCGCCTATTCTTCCCGAATAGTATCAAGGGGACCGTTGAGCTTAACGTCCTCATCTGAGGTACAGGTCACCTTAATCCATGTCGTATACCTCCATTTCGTAGAACACCTTGGAGAGGTTTGCAATTTAAGCGAACACACTGGTGAGGTCTGGTAATCAGGAATTGTAAGCCACTACCTGCACTCCCCCTGCCGGCCAAATACTGGAATTGAATCTTCCTTCAGCCTCCAGGAGGCGAACCGATTGCCTCCATATCGAGCGCACCGCTCAGGCATCCATTAGCGACCTCAACTACCGAGGTGAGTACTGCTGTGTCAGTATGTTAATCAGTTAGTGTTAGTTGCCCCAGATCAGATGCGAAAAAAGTGTATATCCTTCAAGACAATTATCAGTCATTCCACTCCAAATGATCACGACAAATATTTGATGGTGAAGTCTAAATGTAATCTTATGTGGGTTCCAATAGTTGGAGATGTGAAGGTCCAGTTAAATTGACTGGCAGAACTAACATAACTGAGAAAGATATAGCATCATTAGTATTTTGATGAATGCATTGCACAAATTCCTTTCTTGTGCCCTTGAGGACTGGTTACGTACAGCTCACGACGATAGTCTGTCCTGCGCCACCTTCTGCATACCTGCATAACTGCTGCAACATACGAAAATTCGAATCTAATGCCGGCTGGAGTGGTCAAGCGGTTCTAGGCGTTGCAGTCTGGAACCGCGCGACCGCTACGGTCGCAGGTTCGAATCCTGCCTCGGGCATGGATGTGTGTGATGTCCTTAGGTAAGTTATGTTTAAGTAATTCTAAGTTTTAGGGGACTGATGACCTCAGAAGTTAAGTCCCATAGTGCTCAGAGCCATTTTGAACCAATCTAATAACTGCAGCCAAGTCTTCATCTCCGTCTACAGTTCCATCACCTACAACTCAATCCATTACCAAACTGACGACTCCTTGATGCTTCAGGACGTGTGCTATCAACTGATCCGATTTCTTTCTTCGACAGTTCGATTCAGTGCCTCCTCATCCGATCTACCCATTTAATTTTCAGCACTCTCCTGTAGCAGCACAATTCAAAAACCTCTATTATCTTCTTTTCTGAACTTCTTACCGTTCAGATTTTACTTACGTACAATACTGCACTCCAGTCAGATACTTTCAGAAAGAACTTCATAATATGAAAATTTACATTCGATGTTAAAAAATTTCTCTTTTTCAATCATAGATTTCCTGCTTTGTCAGTCGGTACTTTATATTTTCTCTACCCTCATCAGTAATTTCGCTGCACAAATAAAATAACAAAATTAATTCACTATTTTCAATGTCTGACACCTGCATCTACAAACGTACTCCGAAAGCCACCGTACGGTGCGTAGCGGGGGGTACTCTCTACCACTACTAGTCGTTCCCTCCCCTGTTCCATTCGCAGACAGAGCGAGGGAAAAACGACTGTCTGTATGCCTCCCTATGAGCCCTAATATCTCGTACCTTACCTTGGTGGTCCCTAGGCGAAATGTATGTTGGCGGTAGCAGGTTCGTTTTGCAGTCAGTTTCAAATGCCGTTCTCTAAACTTTTTCAATACTGTTCTTCGAAATGAATACCTTCTTCCCGCCAGGGACTTCTACTTCAGTTCCTGATGCATATCCGTAACATGTGCATGCTGATCGGACCTACTGGTAAAAAATCTAGCAGCTCGCCTCCGAATTTCTTCGATGCGTTGTTTCAATCCGACCCCGTGCGGATCCCACACACTCGAGTAGTACTCAAGAATAGGGCACACTAGGATCCTATATGCTGCTTCCTTTACAGATGAACCACACTGTCCTAAGATTATCCCAATAAAGTGAAGTCGGCCTATCGCCTTCCCTATCGCTATCCTCACACGCTCGGTCCACTTCACACCGCTTCGCAACGCTACGCCCAGATATTTAAACGACGTGACTGTATCAAGCAAGACACTACTAATGTTGTACCCGAACATTACGGGTTTGTTTTTCCTACTCTTTCGCATTGACTTGCATTTTTCTACGTTTGCAGCTAGCTGCCATTCATCACGCCAACTAAAAATATAAGTCTCTCAGTATTGCATAATTTACTTCAACTACAGTCCATTACCCTTGTTTCAGTTCTGTTGACGTTCACCTTATAACTTCTTTCGAAGACACTATCCATTCTATTCAGCTGCTCTTCCAAGTCTTTTATCGTCTGTGACAGAATTACAATTTCATCTAAAAACCTCAGAGTTTTTATATCTTCTCCCTCATCTTAAATTCTGTTTTTCAGATATGCCTTTGGTTCTTTTTTACTGCTTGCTGGTCCACAGCTCTTGATCTAATGGTCAGTATGTAGAGATGTGCGTCTCGGCTTCGATTCCCGTACTGGTCGGAGATTTTCTTCGTTCGTGGACTGTTTCTGTAGCCCTGATAATCTCACCTCATCCTCATCATAAAACGTCTAAGTCTCCGAAATGGAATCACATAGCAAAAGTATCGCCAGACAGCCGAACAACTGCCATACCGACACTTTATCTCACTGTTTGCTCACTGTACAACATGAACACGATTACGTGAAAGATACATCCTGTGTCATTCCTTACTTGATCACAGCTTCCCTTCCGAGTCCTTCGACTCTTGTAACCGCAATCTGGCTTCTGTGCAAGTTTCGGGTAATCTGTTGCTCCGTGTACTAGACGTATTCGGAAAGAAGGTCGAGATTAGGCGAGAAATGGAAACCACAGAGAAACTTTGCACAGATGTGTTGGGCAGTGTCTTTAGTGTGCCTGTCGATCGCTTCAAGTCGCTCTTTTCAGTTCAGAGCGCAAAGTTATCACGTAGAAATGTCTAAAACAACAATGTCTCCTGCCAAGTATGTGAATCTGGTGAGAGATTTCGCCTGAAGCTATGCAGCCCACATAATATAAATGTCATGGGCTTCTTTCGTCAAGACAATTTTCAGCCACATTCTGCAGGGAAGACGCTCCTGCAGCGTTTTCGATGGGAAGTGTCTGACCATCCGACATACAGCCCTAACTGGCTTCCTCCGTTGTTCATCTCTGTTCACATGAACCGCAGGTTACGAAGACAACATTTTGGCACAAACAACGAAACACAGACCAGAGTAGAGAACTGGCGGAAAGCACAGGCGGCTGCTTTCGCTGGAAAGTTTATACAACGCCACGATAAATATCTAAGTCGTAGCCGTGACTATTTAGAGAGGTAGCTGGAAGGTGTGGCTAACTATTGCGATCAAAAAGTTTGTTATTTTCACTGTGGTTTTCATTTCGCGAAAGATCGGGCCTTACTTTCCGAACAGCCCACTTATTTTATCCTTACAACCTTCGGAATTTCAAAAAGTGTGGTCCTGTCTTTATTATAAAAATCTTTCCCGAAACAAGTGCTGCACACTTAGGTTTTCATTTTACAGTCTATCTTCTAAGATAAGTAGGAGGGTCAGTGCTTTGTCTCATCTTTGTATGTAGAGTGACCAAAAAGTCCGTTAGTATTTGAAAATGAAATCATTCATGGAATAATATAAGTAGGCAAGTAACTCCGCCATTGCCGGTCCCAAGCCCGGATCCTCATCTTACAAGTGATGAGGGAGGAGGAGGGGGAGGAGTAACAACCTCGTAAAAAAACCTGGGTCCATCTGGCTCCGGATGGTAGCACCCTGTGAGGACCCCTGCCTAGGGTTACGGGTGAAAACCGGTCAACGGTCTCATAGGCGGATGAGGAATTTTTAACTCCCAACGGCTGAGAGAGCGGAGGAACCGAAAATCTATAACTGCAAGCGTCTGTACCCAGATTGGGCGGCTTGTGGGCAGCGTCTGTTCCTCATGTTAGAGGCGGCTGTTTCAAGAAAACCTTCTAAAGCTAACAACGTTAGTCGTATTCCTGGTAGGTTACGCAAGTAATCTCCCCAACTTTGAAGAATTTCAACAGTTACAATCTTAACGCATGATGGAAATGTCTTTCAATAACGAATCTACCCCAGGTGGCCAATCCACCGTCGGCAACGACGCAAGCAGACCCATGGATTCTGGGGATTCTGCAACACCATGCAAATCCAACAAGATTAAACCCAGAAAAATCTTCAACATAGCAACTCTCAACATAAACTCCCTTCTCAAAGTGGGAAAACTTAAGCACCTTACAGACCAGTTACACACGGAAGACATACAAATTGTGGCGCTACAAGAAACTCGCTTCACTGATGAAAACACATTTGAATCAAACAAATTCAGAATATTTAAAGGAAAACCTGGAAAAACTGTAATGAAGAAATGTCCTCAGCTTGGCACAGCTTTTGCTGTAAACACAAAAATTCTGAACTCTGTCGAACATTTTTGGTCAACATCATCGAGAACATCTTTCCTCACCTTTCGATGTGCAAATAAAAAATACACATTAATCAGTGTTCACGCTCCCACAAATGACAAAAATAATGCTAAAAATAGGGAAGAAACAGATGAATTCTGGGAAAACCTTAAGGATCATATATCAGAAATCCCAGAAAACAATGCAAAAATACTTCTAGGAGATTTTAACGCTCAGATTGGAAAAGAAAAGAAATTCCGCGATATTGTCGGCAACTTCCCCGCACACAAACGAACCAACAAAAATGGAGAAAGGTTAATTATGCTCTGTAAGCAGTTTAAACTCAAGCTAATGTCAACACGTTTTAAACATCTTTTCAGAAAACAAAAAACCTGGGTATCTCCGATAAAGAGTATCGGAGAATTTCAAATAGATCACGTTGCCATCTCCTCCAAATGTGAAAAAGAAATATTGAACACACGTGTCCGAAAATCTCTAAACCTCGACTCCGATCACTATCTCACGAAAATAAAAACTAAACTGATCCCACAAAACAAACAGAAAAGCAGAAACGGTGAATATAAAAACAGAAATAAAATAAATTTTGATCTTACAACCCTGAGAAATTACAACCTTAAGTCCAACTCTAACCTCAAGGATTTTCAGAAAAAACTAAAGACATTCTCCCCTTCACAAAACCTCCAAGAATTTCAGAACAACTTGATTGAGGCAACAGAAACAACCTTTCCAAAAAAGAGCAAACCGAGACACCCTTGGTGGGACAGCAACTGTAATGAAGTTCTGCATGAAAGACTAAAAGCCTGGAAAAAGTGGAACTCACATAAAACTAAAAACAACTTTGATGAATTTAAGCAAGCCAGAAAGAATGCCTCGAAAACTATTCGCAACACCAAGAGACAATATGAAAAACAACAACTGGACTCAATCGAAGAGAATTTCAAGAAATGCAACACGGCAGCTTGGTACAAAACATTCAACCAGAAACTCCGAGGATACCAGTCCCCTTGCCTAAACCTTATGAGAAATAATAAGACTCTCGCCACCAACAATACTGAAAACTGTGAAATCCTGGCTGAATATTTTGAGACACTCCTAAACTGCCAAACACCCATCCAGACTCTCAGTTTTACGCAACCGGAAACATTACCAACACATTCAACACCTCCGACACGAGAGGAAATCACAAACATAATCAAAAATCTCAAAAACAGGAAAGCATGTGGAGAAGACACAATTACAGCAGAAATGCTCAAGATTGGGGGAGAAACATCAGTAGAAGCACTACACAAAGAACTTGAACAAGTATGGGAAACCAAGAAAATCCCAAGTCACTGGAAAACTGCCCTAATTCACCCTCTGTTTAAAAAAGGTGACAAAAGGGATGTTAACAACTATCGTGGAATATCGCTTCTCCCAGTCCCATACAAAATTCTATCAAAAGCCCTGCTCAATCGTGTATCACCAATTATAGAGGGAAAACTTGGAAAATATCAAGCTGGCTTCAGACCAGGAAGATCCTGCGCCGAACAAATTTTTAACCTCAAAACAACAATGAACTATTTATCTACAAGGAGCAAGAAATATTTCATAACATTCATTGATTTCAAAAAAGCTTATGACTCAATCGATGGGGACACACTCATCAAAACACTTCGAGAATATGAAATAGATGAAACAACAATCACCATAATCAAAGAAACATTAACAAATACAACATCAAAAGTAAAATTCCAAGGAGAAATTTCACGGCATTTCGAGGTCAAAACCGGCGTCAGACAAGGAGATGCGCTGTCCCCGGTACTCTTCAACTGTGTTCTGGATAAAATCATAGCAGAATGGAGAAAACTCACGCAATAACATGGAGTTGAGAAAGTCCAAATTGGAGGGAAGTGCTACAAAGCCATTGAAACCAACTGTTTTGCCTTCGCTGACGATTTCGCCTGTTTAGCTTACACACAAAAAGACACAATAAAACAAATAGAATTACTTAAAGAAACTGCTGAAAAAGCAGGCTTGCAAATTTCATTTGAAAAGACAGAAATCATTACAAATATCAAAAATCCACCAAAGAAAATAACTACGAAACACGGGAAAAATACAGGTATCTAAACATTTTAAATATCTTTGTGAACTAATTCAGCCTGTGGCAAAAGGTCATCCAGCCTGCAGGGCTAGAATACAAAAACTAGAGACAGCAACTCACTACTGCAGACAAATGTATTCAAAAAAATGTATATCCAAAAACATTAAACTCAGACACTACCAGACTGTCATTAGACCGCATATACTATATGCATCAGAAAACTGGCAAATTTTACATACGCAGAACAGATAGAAAATCGTGAAAGAAGAATTGTGAGGACAATTCTTGGACACAGGAAAATAATAGATGATCAAGGCAAGCCTGTATACAGACTAAAAAGCAACAAAGAAGTGTATACGAAGTGCAGTAAAATTACAGACGAAATTAGAAAAAGAAGATGCTCCTTTTATGCTCACATCATGAGGATGAACCCGAATAGGCCTACAAAACAAATATTTTCGTACATCGCAAATCTAAAAAATAAAAATTTATGGTTTATCAACACAGAAAGAGACCTAAAAGAAATGGACATAGATCAGGAAACAATATTTAACAGAAACCTTTTTAGAAAAAAACTGAATTCATTCACGGGTTTCGGTGTGAAAATTAAGAAGACTTGTGGAACTAAATGGTCTGAAGAGAGAAAAGCCGCCTTCAGCGCAAGAATGAAAGAAGTGTGGACTGAGAGAAAGAAGACTTCCCAGAAGCGCAAGAAATAACTGTTTTTACGGTCTTTAACGGCCAAATTTGTATAATAATAATAAGTAGGCAAGTAATACTTGACACTCGTGCCTGAAACGACATAGCGGATTTTATTGAAACCGAAAACGAGTGCAAAACTCGTGAATAAAGTGAGCTGTAGTGAGAGAGAGAGTCACGTGCCCCAGCAATCGTAGCAAGTTGACTTCACCAGGAAAGGCAGTGTTAGGGACGTTTTACTATTGGAGTGGAGAATCCGCTACTGCAACTTGAAGAACCTATCGCAGTAAGAAAGGTGTTCGAACGGGTAAATATGCAGCGAGATGTGTCGCTGTGAAGAAAATGATCACTATTTTGAAAGCCACGGGCTGTTTAGATGATCGGCCCTGTAGAGGGCAACAAAACACAAGTGCTACTGGTGCTCGGACAGTTCAGGACGAAAAGGAGACTCTTGCGTGTTCATCTCCGCAGCCAACACTCGTGAAGTCGCATATCCTACCGGCATTCCATGCGCTACTGTTTGGAGAGCACTTAGGTGTACCCCTCCAATGCTATCCGTACAAAATTCAGTGTCATCATGAGCTTTTAGCCACCAGTTTTGCGACGTGTAGTGCATTTGCGGTGTACGCACTTGAAAAAATGGGAGAAGTTGACAGTCTGACGGGTTGTGGACAAAGTTCATTTGATACCCCGAGGGCCTGTCAACGGCAGAATTTGGGCTACCAAAAATCCTAGAATTGTCGTAGAAACCCAATTATATAACCAGAAAGTCACGATATGGTCAGAATTTCCCGCATCAGTCCTGATCGCACTCTTTTCCTTCGAAGAAGTTCGGAGTGCTGCATTTCAAACTGCCAGCGTGACGGGTGCGAGGTTCGCCGATGTGTTACAGAAGCGCATCGTCCCCAACGTGGCTGATAAAACACCTGCTGGGAGGCACAACTCTTATACAGGATGGCGCTCCACCCTATATTGCTGTATATATGAGGATCGCGTGCTACGCCGCCCCGTCCATCACGGCCGGCCTGCTAGGTCCCTAAAAATCAATCCGTGGTGTTACCTGAAGTCACAAGTCTGTGCCGATCGCCCGATCTCATTTGGAATGCAAGAAGACAACTGCAGCCGGCATTTTCTCGTCATACCTACTGATATCCTGTACAGTGTTAGCCGCAAGGTACACTACTGGCCATTAAAATTGCTAAACCACGAAGATGACGTGCTACGGACGCGAAATTTAAACGACAGAAAGAAGATGCTATGATATGCAAATGTTTAGGTTTTCAGAGCATTCACACAAGGTTGGCGGCGGGGTCAGGGATTTTCTCTGCCTCGTGATGACTGGGTGTTGTGTGATGTCCTTAGGTTAGTTATGTTTAAGTAGTTCTAAGTTCTAGGGGACTGATGACCATAGATGTTAAGTCCCATAGTGCTCAGAGCCATTTTAACCATTTTGAACACAAGATTGGCGCCGGTGGCGACACCTACAACGTGCTGACATGAGGAAAGTATCCAACTGATCTCTCATACACAAACAGCAGATGACCGGCGTTGCCTGGTGAAACGTTGCTGTGATGCCTCGGGTAAGGAGGAGAAATGCGTACCATCACGTTTCCGACTTTGATAAAGGTCGGATTGTAGCCTATCGTGATTGTGGTTTATCGTATCACGACATTGCTGCTCGTGTTGTTCGAGATCCAATGACTGTTAGCAGAATATGGAATCGGTGGCTTCAGGAGGGTAATACGGAACGTCGTGCTGGATCCCAACGGCCTCGTATCACTAGCAGTCGAGATGACAGGCATCTTATCTGCATGGGTGTAACGGATCGTGCAGCCACGTCTCGATCCCTGAATCAACAGATGGGGACTTTTGCCACACAACAACCATCTGCACGAACAGTTCGACGACATTTGCAGCAGCATGGACTATCAGCTCGGAGACATTGGCTGCGGTTACCCTTGACGCTGCATCACAGACAGGAGCATCTGCGATGGTGTACTCAATACTGCATCATGATGGTCGCATCCGTGTTTGGTGACATCGCGGTGAACGCACATTGGAAGCGTGTATTCGTCATCGCCATACTGGATTATCATCCGGCGTGATGGTATGTGGTGCCATTGGTTACACGTCTCGGTCACCTCTTGTTCGATTTGACGGCACTTTGAACAGTAGACGTTACATTTCAGATGTGTTACGACCTGTGGCTCTACCCTTCATTCGATCCCTGCGAAACCCGACATTTCAGCAGGGTAATGCACGACCGCATGTTGCAGGTCCTGTACGGACCTTTATGGATACAGAAAATGTTCGACTGCTGCCCTGGCCAGCACATTCTCCAGATCTCTCACCAATTGAAAACGTCTTGTCAATGGTGGCCGAGCAACTGGTGTATTTGTCTTTCATTCTTCATTCTCTAAGATGTTGAACTTCTTTATGAATTTAATACAGTATAGCTAACTGTTCTCAAATAAATGCATTTAACCTACACACACAGGTGACAGAAGTCATGGGATAGCGGCATTCACACATGCAGATGGCGGTAGTATCGCGTACACAATGTATAAAAGATTGGTGCTTTGGCGGGGCTGTCATCTGTAACCTGAATATTCACGTGAAAACGTTTCCGAGGCGAATTTACCGATTATGAACGCGGAATGGTAGTTGGAACTAGACACATGGAACATTCCATTTCGGATATCGTTAGGGAATTCAATATTCCGAGATACACAATGTCAAGATTGTCTGGAGAATACCGAATTTCAGGCATTACCCTCTCCCCAGGCACAACGCTGTGGCCGACGGCCTTCACTTAACGACCGAGTGAGGCGGCGGCGTTTTGTATAGAGTTGTCAGTGCTAACAGACAAGCAACACTCCGTGGAATAACCCCAGAAAGCAATGCGGAACTTACTACGAACCTATTCCTTTGGACACTGTGGTGAAGTCTGGCATTAATTGACTTTGCTTACAGCACGACATCGCCTGTAGCACCTCTCCCGGGCTCGTAACCATATCGGTTGGACCCTAGACGACTCGAAACACGTGGTCTGGTCAGATGAGTTTCGATTTCAGCTGATAAGAGCTGATGGTATGCTTCGAGTGTGATGCAGACACCACGAAGCCATAGACCAATGTTGTCAACAAGGCATTGTGCTAGTGGTGGCTACATAATGATGTGGTCTGGAATGAACTGGTCCTCTAGACCAACTCAACTGATTATTGATTGGAAACCGTTGTTTTCGGCTACTTGTAGACCGTTTGCAGCTATTCATGGAATCCTTGCTCCCAAACAAGGATGGAATTGTTATGGATGACCATGCACCATGTCAGCGGGCCACAGCTGTTAGCGACTGATTTGAATAACGTCCTGGACTGTTCGAGCGAATGATCTGGCTGCCCGCATCACTTGGAATGGTTCTCTTCGCATAGCTCGTGCGCAACATCCTGCACCGGCAGTAGAATTTTAGAACATGTTTTTTGCTCGCGTATCATGTCATTTCTGGAAACCCAGAATCTACTCTGTAGGAATCAACATGGATTCCGGAAACAGCGATCGTGTGTGACCCAACTCGTTTTATTGGTTCATGAGACCCAGAAAATATTAGATACAGGCTCCCAGGTAGATTCCATATTCCTTGACTTCCGAAAGGCGGTCGATACAGTTCCGCACTGTCGCCTGATAAAGAAAGTAAGAGCTTACGAAATATCAGACCAGCTGTGTGGCTGGATTGAAGAGTTTTTAGCAAACAGAACACAGCACGTTGTTCTCAATGGAGAGACGTCTACAGATGTTAAAGTAACCTCTGGTGTGCCACAGGGGAGTGTTATGGGACCATTGCTTTTCACAATATATATAAATGATCTAGTAGATAGTGTCGGAAGTTCCACGCGGCTTTTCGCGGATGATGCTGTAGTATACAGAGAAGTTGCAGCATTAGAAAATTGCAGTGAAATGCAGGAAGATCTGCAGCGGATAGGCACTTCGTGCAGGGAGTGGCAACTGACCCTTAACATAAACAAATGTAATGTATTGCGAATGCATAGAAAGAAGCATCCTTTATTGTATGATTATATGATAGCGGAACAAACACTGGTAGCAGTTACTTCTGTAAAATATTTGGGAGTATGCGTGCGGGACGATTTGAAGTGGAATGATCATATAAAATTAATTGTTGGTAAGGCGGGTGCCATGTTGAGATTTATTGGGAGAGTCCATAGAAAATGTAGTCCATCAACAAAGGAGGTGTCTCACAAAACACTCGTTCGACCTATACTCGAGTATTGCCCATCAGTGTGGGATCCGTACCAGGTCGGGTTGACAGAGGAGATAGAGAAGATCCCAAGAAGAGCGGCGCGTTTCGTCACAGGGTTATCTGGTAAGCGTGATAGCGTTACGGAGATGTTTAACAAACTCAATTGGCAGTCTCTGCAAGAGAGGCGCTCTGCATCGCTGTGTAGCTAGCTGTCCAGGTTCCGAGAGGGTGCGTTTCTGGATGAGATGTCGAATATATTGCTTCCCCCTACTTGTACCTCACGAGGAGATCACGAATGTAAAATTAGAGAGATTCGGGCACGCACGGAGGTTTTCTGGCAGTCGTTCTTCCCGCGAACCATACGCGACTGGAACAGGAAAAGGAGGTAATGACAGTGGCACGTAAAGTGCCCTCCGCCACACACCGTTGGGTGGCTTGCGGAGTATAAATGTAGATGTAGATGTAGTTTTACAATTAAGGGCAGCTATAGACGCAGCATGGCTCGGTATTTCTGCAGGTGGCTTCGAACGATTTGTTGAGACCATGCCATGTAGAGTCGCTGCACTACTCCGCGCAAAAGGAGCTCTGTCACGATATTAGGAGGTATTTCATGAATTTTTTCACCTCAGTGTATTACTGACTTCTAGTCTGATAAGCCTGTTTCTTTATAACTTTGTATCTTTGTACTTAACCACATAAATTTCTGTAATGATTATGTACACTCACGTGATGTATACGTTGATGTTTCTTCACCAGGCATATTCCTCGTAGCTACCAGACATCGCAACATTTCATTTCAGTTATGTGTTACTTCTTGTGATATCGACATTGAAACCAGCATTCTTTTCCATGTGTTTCAGATGACTGGTGCAGATGAATGAAAAAGACAGCACGTCGAGTCTGATGCAACGACGAAACGCTAGCTAAAGAAATGCTGAATCAAGGCACGACATGTGTAAGTATTTCTCCCTTTGCCTATTTTTTATATTACGAGGGTAATCCCAAAAGTAAGGTCTCCTATTTTTTCATAAGTACATAGACTTGTTCATTTCTACAATGGTTTACATCAGTTTACAGCTATTTTTCGACATAATCACCATTTCTGTCGATGCATTTTTGTAGACGCTGTGGCAGTTTTTGTATGCCAGTGTCATACCAGCTCACCGCCATGCTGTTCAGAAAGTTACAAACCTCTTCGTTCACCTCGTCGTCGGAGCGAAATCGCTGGGACCACAATTAATGCTGACAGGTACTGTGAGACTCTTAAAAAACTCAAACGGGCAATTCAGAACCGGAGAAGAGGAATGTTGAGCAAGGGCGTACACCTTCTGCATGACAACGCCCTCACACACATCGCTTGGAAAACCGTTGCTCTCCTGCAACAGTTTCAGTGGAACATAATCACCCACCCACCCTATCGTCCTGACTTGGCGCCCAGTGACTATCACCTGTTGCCTAGGTTAAAAGAACATTTGGCCAGAAAGCGATTCAGCTCCGACGAGGTGAAAGAACCTGAACAACATGGTGGCGAGCTGGTATGACATGGGTATACAAAAACTGCCACAGCGTCTACAAAAATGCATCGACAGAAATGGTGATTATGTCGAAAAATAGCTAAATGTTCAAACTGTAAACTGAGGTAAACCATTGTAGAAACAAACAGGTACATGTACGTATACAAAAACAGGAGACCTTACTTTTGGGATTACCCTCGTATATTCAACTTATGAACAGAAAAAGAACCTTGTATACATTACCTCAAAATACAGCACAGTCCACAATACTTTGTTTTCATTCGAGTACACATAGGATCCCTTCCCACAAAAAAAAAAAAAAAAAAAAAGCGGCTTTGGCAAGAGGCGTGCAAACACGAAATGTCCACAGAGCCAGCATTAGATAGTTTAACCCACATCTGTCATATGGGCATCAAACGCTGCCCGATCTTTCCCACTGGGGGTTTTTCGCATCCCAACATATGACTTCAATTAGTAGATGGTCGCCTTCTTACGTATGAGGAACGATAAGTGCAGCAAAATTTCCACGAAATGGTGGAAACTTTAATTAAGTGGTGTAGCTGTTGGTCACCATAATTCTTGTAACGCTTTTGTGCAAACTTTTGTCGTTATCAATGGGACACGTTGACTTCTACCTTTATTATTCTTTCAATTCAAGAGTAACAACGTCGCGCGGACTACCACCGGCGATATATCGCTAGTTTTCAGCTACATCTCTGTCCGCAGCGAAGCGATTCTAAGAAATCTGATTTCACTCGGCAGCTCTGCATTTGTCCTTGACCTGGAACCTGGAATATAAAAGCCTTGTTGGTCGCCTTCCTGAGAAAGCGTTAACAACAAGGAACTCAAGTTTCCAGAAGTGGCGATATTATAACTACTTCGAAAAGCGCCCTGTACGGTTTACCTGCGTGTTGCTTCTAGAGAACGCGAAGTAAGAGGATTCAAAGGCTGTTCCGTGAACGACCGTGTCTCCACTTCCGGGACGCAATAGATGCCGTCAAGCGTGACAGCTCGATGCATCAGGTATGCCTGCCAGCTAGTCGGAAATGTATACATCGTCGGGTCTCTAAGGATCCACCCTCATGTGAATTATATGATGATGTGTGGCTTTCACTGAATGTCCTAAATGGCAAAAACCTAATTCATTGCTTATCTTAACGATATATCTACAATACAGTGCCGTACCACTGAATTCGAATCAAGAACAGCTGCCAACTTAAGTAACGTAGAAGTTGATATCCTCGGACTGGTGAGGCAACTTAAATCACTTAATGTACGCAAGTCTTCTGATCTGGAGTGTATAACAATTAGGTTCCTTTCAGAGCATGCTGATGCAGTAGCTCCATACCAAACAATCATATACAACCGTTCGCTCTACGAAAGATCCGTACCAAAAGACTGGAAAGTTGCACAGGTCATGCCAATATTCAAGAAAGGTAGTAGGAGTAATCGACTAAATTAGAGCCCCATGTCATTAACGTCGATATGCAGCAGGATTTTGGAACATATTTTGTGGTCGAACATAATGAATTACCTCGATGAAAACGGTCTATTGACACACAGTCAGCACAGATTTAGAAAACATAGTTCATGTGAAACACAACTAGCTCTTTACTTGCATGAAGTGTTGAGTGCTACTCACAAGCAATTTCCAGTTGATTCCGTACCCCTGGATTTCTGGAGGGCTTTTGACACTGTATCACACAAGCGGCTTGTAGTGAAATTGCGTGCTTATGGAATATCGTTTTAGTAATGTGGCAGGATTAGTGATTTCCTGTCAGAGAGCTCACAGTTCACAGTAATTGACGCAGAGTGTTCGAGTAAGACAGAAGTGATTTCTGGCGTTCCCCAAGGTAGAGTTATAGGTCCTTTGCTGTTCCTTATCTATATAAACGATTTTGGAGACAATCTCAGCAGCCGTCTCATGTTGTCTGCTGATGACGCTGTCGCCTATCGACCAGTACAGTCATCAGAAGATCAAAACAAGATTCTAAACGATCTAGAAAGGATATCTGAATGGTGCGAAAATTGGCAATTGACGCCAAATAACGAAAATTGTGAGGTCATCCACATGAGCGCTAAAAGGAACCCGTTAAACTTCGGTTACACGATAAATCAGTCAAATCTAAAGGTCGTAAATTCAACTAAATACCTAGTAACTACAATTACCAGCAATTTAAATTGGAGGGAACACATATAGATTGTCGTGGTGAAGGGTAACCAAAGACTGCGTTTTATTGGCAGGACATTCAGAAAATGTAACAGACCTACTAAGGTGACTGCCTACACTACCCTTGTCCGTCCTCTTTTAGAATACTGCTGCGTGTAGTGGGATTCTTACCATACAGGATTGACGGAAAAAGTTCAAATAAGAGCTGCACGTTTTGTATTATTGCGAAATAGTGGAGAGAGTGTCACTGAAATGATATAGGAGTTAGGATGGACATCAATAAAAGAATGGCTTTTTTCGTTGCGGAGCAACCTTCTCACGATATTCCAATTACATACTTTCTCCTTCGAGTGCAAAAATATTTTCCTGACCCCAACCTATACAGGGAGAAACGATCACCAAGATAAGATAAGGGAGATTAGAGCTCGTACTGAAAGATATAGGTGTTCGTTCTTTCCGCGTGCTATACGAGATTCGAATAATAGAGAATTGTGTGTGTGGTTCGATGAACCCTCTGACAGACACTTAAATGTGATTTGCAGAGTATCCATAGAGATGTAGATGTAGATGTAGTAGTAAAAGTGCACATTTGTGCTCCACAAGAGGAACAAAATTTTTTATTTTTTAAATTTCTGTATAATTTAAGGAAATTAATCAGCTGCCAATATTTTGTTCAGATACATTTGTTGAACAATTTTTTTTTTCATTACGGATATTCTCAATATATATAATTGTGTGTAAGAAGGCGACCATATACAAGTTCATGAAAACATTTGTACGTAAAAGCTTGGGTTTTGAGATATTAATGAAAGAACAATATTTGCGATGTTAGCGATAAAAATGAACCTCCTCACGAATGCCTCATACCGTAAATGGAGATATAAGATAGTGCACTTACATTGGTGGTTAACCAGTCTCCAATATTGCTTTTTGGTGTATGCCGACTGGAGTTACATTCACTCGACATGTGAAAGAACACTACTTTATCATCGGTCACGTCTTAACATCACCCACGAACTGAACTGCGACGAATTTCTTCCTGTCTGTCCTTGTGGGAATTAGATGGGTAATGCCCATTTCATAACAATTCCCGCTAACGTGACGTCATTGTGACGTTACGTACAATATCGACAACCGCATGGTCCTCTATCAACTTTGTGACAAGGAAAAATATGAATGTCATTGCTGCTCGCTTCACTCGCAGTAATTTAACCTGTACTCTTAGGTTGCTGCCAAACCACACATTCGGAAACCGCCACATATTCGTAAATAAACAACGAAATATTTGTAACGAGGAAGAATATGAATTTTATTGTTGCTCGTTTTAGTCGCAGCAGTTTAAGCTGTCCTCTTAGGTTCCTGCCTAACCATACACTCGTAAATTGCTAAATATCTACATCTACATTCACGTCTGTACTCCGCAAGCCACCTGACGTTGTGTGGCGGAGGGTACCTTGAGTACCTCTATCGGTTCTCCCTTCTATTCCAGTCTCGTATCGTTCATGGAAAGAAAGATTGTCGGTATGCCTCTGTGTGGGCTCTAATTTCTCTTACTCTATCCTCATGGTCTCTTCGCGAGATATACGTAGGAGGGAGCAATATACTGCTTGACTCCTCGGTGAAGGTATGTTCTCGAAACTTCATCAAAAGTCCGTACCGAGCTACTGAGCGTCTCTCTTGCAGAGTCATCCACTGGAGGTTATCTATCATCTCCGTAACGCTTTCGCGACTACCAAATGATCCTGTAACGAAGCGTGCTGCTCTCCGTTGGATCTTCTCTATCTCTTCTATCAATCCTATCTGGTACGGATCCCACACCGGTGAGCAGTATTCAAGCAGTGGGCGAACAAGTGAACTGTAACCTACTTCCTTTGTTTTCGGACTGAATTTCCTTAGGATTCTTCCAATGAATCTCAGTCTGGCATCTGCTTTACCGACGATTAATTTTATATGGTCATTCCATATTAGATCACTCCTAATGCCTACTCCCAGATAATTTATGGAATTAACTCCTTCCAGTTGCTGACCTGCTATATTGTAGCTAAATGGTGAAGGATCTTTCTTTCTATGTATTCGCAGCACATTACACTTGTCTACATTGAGATTCAATTGCCATTCCCTGCACCATGCGTCAATTCGTTGCAGATCCTCCTGCATTTCAGTACAATTTTCCATTGTTACAACCTCTCGATATACTACAGCATCATCCGCAAAACGCCTCAGTGAACTTCTGATGTTATCCACAAGATCATTTAAATATATTGTGAATAGCAACGGTCCTATGACACTCCCTTGCGGCACACCTGAAATCACTCTTACTTCGGAAGACTTCTCTCCATTGAGAATGACATGCTGACATATTTATTTCATCTTTCGTTCTCAAATCAAACGGATTGTAAATAACATTGAGTGCTGCAAAATATACTTGTACTACATTCATAATAAAGTTCCATAATGTTTTAACAACGCTAACATGAAAATGAAGATTTGCATATTGTGGTATGCGAACCTACGCTAGCACTTAATCGTATGATGTTTGTCTCCTGTTTTCGTTATCGTATTCTCTCTTGAAGGCTTATGTCGTCGATGCGTTATTAAGTGACATTTAATGATAATGGCGACGTGCTTTTGATAAATTTTGAGTGCTCCATTACCTTGAAACGCCATACTGCAAATTATGAAAGAAGTGTGTTTCACGCTTAATTTGTGAATTATTGACGATAATAACTCACTCCTAAGAGAGTATTCTCATATTAAGGCATTAACCGTCTATAAATCATTGTGTAACGTTTTATTATCACAATAATTATGACAAATCATACTAAGAATATCGTGTTTTTTTGTAAATCTCCGGTACGCGTGCATTAAGGCTTGTGAGAGGCCCGTATCGAACGCTGACAGAAGTCAATAGCCGATCATGGGATTGTCGATATTGCGGGTGACGTCAAAGTGACGTCACGTTTGCGCGAACTGTTGTGAAACGAGCACTACCCCAAATAGATACTGATGAGCTACGGCACTAAGTTCTTTAGCGTGAGAGTCATCTGGTAGTAAGATTAGCTCTGTCCACCGTTTCCGCATGAAGATGCAAACAGAGACTGTGTCGAACCGCTTCTATGTACCTGGTGTCTGTCTGAGTGCACATCGCCCACCACGCAGAATGTTAGAGCAAGAGCAAGTACCACGCTTTGTTCGTTTTGTTGTTTCCAATCGTTTGTTGGTCAGTTAATGTCTATCCACCTACATTTTTCTACTATTTTTTAAGTGAAACAAACAGAGAGGCGTTGCATGTGTGTTAACGTGGGAGTGATAAAGATCACAATATGTAACAGAGAGAACATCCATTTACACTGACAGTGGTTTAATGGCTGTCTTGTTCTAGCAAAGCAATATAGGCGCTACGTGCAATTTTTGTAAAACTATTTTTGTAAACTTGTATCCAGTTTATTTTTTCGACCACGTGACCTAGACTCCAAGTCTCCAAGGTGGACTTTTCTCAGTCGCTAATTTTATTTGAAAATTTAATGTGTCTGACATTGCGTTAGTCATAATTCACGCGAGTATCGCACAAAGATCGTTAATAACACCATATAAAACGTTTAAAATAATTGTAAGTGTAATCCACGTACTGTTTCCGCATGTCGGGATATTTATTTCGTCAACAGGAATACATTTTAACAACAAACAATTTTGAGCTGCGATAAGTTCTTACGACACAATTCAAGGCAGAAATAAGCAGCAACGGAAGTTTCATGTCTACGATCTAGTTGGCTACGTGGCAGGCCTATTTTTTCACATGACACGTATCGCGTTTGCAATACTAGGCGTTTCTTGTGAAAGCCCTTACAATATTTTACATTAAGTCAACTGGGATAAAGAGGAATCATGTGGAGAATGCGTTATAATTTTTGGACCGTTTGAGAAGCACGAGACGATACCTGGAACCAGAACCACAGCCTGAAGGTTCGAATGACTTAAATCTTCTCCATTACTATCTCTAGGGAACTGCCACAAGAATCAGTTTATGCAATGGTAATTCCAAGTGCAGCGGCTTTATAACGGTATCATAGGAGTCGGTGGAAACATATAAGAAAGTATGCAAATCCTGTGGTTTTTCAAAACGTGTAACATTTCATGATGTGATTAGTCGATGCATGCGCAGAGGTGAGAGGAGATTCTGGACATGTGCCATGACACCGTTTAACTACAACTGCAGTTATGAGATGTGAAACTGTTACTGGAATTCTTGTATAATTAACAAACTGCATTACTTCTTGTTATTGGCGCAACAGGTTTAATTTTGTACGATATAATCTGACTGAGAAAGGACATGTCAAGGGAAGCTTCTGGACGCGTGCTATTTTTTTAGCGCTAAATTCCATAGTACTAGTGTTAAAGTGTAACTTGATCTGCCTTCTACACTTTACTGAGTATGCCAATAATGTTCTCTGTTTTACTTGCATTTTGGACGACTACTCTGGTTTAGTGCGTCACTCTTTTCGTGGTGACCTCATGGCAGATTTTCATTTTCGGGAAAAATCTTTAAATCAAATAAGAAACCCACAATTCGTCGTTTTTTATGTTGTAACTTAATTCTGGTCACTTTCCTTCTTGTCACCAACTGCTAATGCTCAAATTTCATATCGACTACACAATTTTGATCAGTCGTGTTACCACTCCATCGAACGTTGAAGTAACTTCTGTACTTGTTTCGTAATTTTACTCGTTTCTGTCTTGCATCCTCGACATCCTGCTCCAAACGCTAATTTTATCAGTTCTTCACAAACACACTCCCACGACATTCATACCCAACTCTGTTCTCTCACTGCTACCAACAGAGTCACACTGACGTGGCACCCTTCCAGCTAGCTGCCCTGCTGTGATCACATGAACAGCACGCCAGGGCTGACAGCAGCAAAACACGTGCCTTTCACGTGATCATCAGAGGAGAGCAGTACTCTTTTGAAGAATTCCTTTTCTTTACAGTACTTTTATAATCAAACAGCTAAAACAAACGGGCACTAAGTTCAGGCAAAAATTCAGATATTGATTTACATATTAAGAATTTTAATCATCTTTGGATTAATAAGCAAGTGAGATGACACCGAAGGCGTCCAACGATTTGGTCCCCTTACATCGCAAATAATACTTCTTTCCTTCATCAGAGCTTTGAATGATTTCAGTGTATCCTTAGTGGCCCCATATCTTGAGCAATTTTTTTCATATTTACATATCTACTATAACCACCGTATCCCATGCTCCATTTAGTTTATTCCATTCTTTGCCTGTCCCCGTTATTTTTACTAACGATTCCTGGTTTTGAAATTTAAAAGTCTTCAGGACATCCTACCAGCGTAAGAACTCTAAATCACAAATACATTCAAACCACTTAAAAATAATTGTACCAAGTGATGAATGTCACCTTGTAGTGGATTTACACGTAGCGCTGACACTTCATTAATTTGCAGCTTCGTCTTCATTAGATAGAAAGGGAAAATTGGAAATTTGTGGTAAGATCTTATGTGACCAAACTGCTGAGGTCATCGGTCCCTAAGTTTACACACTACTTGATTTAACTACGGTAAGGATAACACATACACACATACCCCAGGGAGGACTCGAACCTCTGACGAGGAGAGCCGCGCGAACTGTGACAGTACACCCTTAGACTGCGCGGCCACCCCGAGTGACATAGAACAGGCACGAGAACGTATATTGTAAGAATTTTTGTATTAAAGTCATCGTAAAATATTTGTCGATAGCCACGTTACTTAAACAAGCAACCATTATGTTTAATAGAGTGCTCACTTAAATATTCTGGACCTCTGAATTTTGCGTTGCTGTTCCACGATAAACTTTAATACACTCCTGGAAATTGAAATAAGAACACCGTGAATTCATTGTCACAGGAAGGGGAAACTTTATTGACACATTCCTGGGGACAGATACATCACATGATCACACTGACAGAACCACAGGCACATAGACACAGGCAACAGAGCATGCACAATGTCGGCACTAGTACAGTGTATATCCACCTTTCGCAGCAATGCAGGCTGCTATTCTCCCATGGAGACGATCGTAGAGATGCTGGATGTAGTCCTGTGGAACGGCTTGCCATGCCATTTCCACCTGGCGCCTCAGTTGGACCAGCGTTCGTGCTGGACGTGCAGACCGCGTGAGACGACGCTTCATCCAGTCCCAAACATGCTCAATGGGGGACAGATCCGGAGATCTTGCTGGCCAGGGTAGTTGACTTACACCTTCTAGAGCACGTTGGGTGGCACGGGATACATGCGGACGTGCATTGTCCTGTTGGAACAGGAAGTTCCCTTGGCGGTCTAGGAATGGTAGAACGATGGGTTCGATGACGATTTGGATGTACCGTGTACTATTCAGTGTCCCCTCGACGATCACCAGTGGTGTACGGCCAGTGTAGGAGATCGCTCCCCACACCATGATGCCGGGTGTTGGCCCTGTGTGCCTCGGTCGTATGCAGTCCTGATTGTGGCGCTCACCTGCACGGCGCCAAACACGCATACGACCATCATTGGCACCAAGGCAGAAGCGACTCTCATCGCTGAAGACGACACGTCTCCATTCGTCCCTCCATTCACGCCTGTCGCGACACCACTGGAGGCGGGCTGCACGATGTTGGGGCGTGAGCGGAAGACGGCCTAACGGTGTGCGGGACCGTAGCCCAGCTTCATGGAGACGGTTGCGAATGGTCCTCGCCGATACCCCAGGAGCAACAGTGTCCCTAATTTGCTGGGAAGTGGCGGTGCGGTCCCCTGCGGCACTGCGTAGGATCCTACGGTCTTGGCGTGCATCCGTGCGTCGCTGCCGTCCGGTCCCAGGTCGACGGGCACGTGCACCTTCCGCCGACCACTGGCGACAACATCGATGTACTGTGGAGACCTCACGCCCCACGTGTTGAGCAATTCGGCGGTACGTCCACCCAGCCTCCCGCATGCCCACTATACGCCCTCGCTCAAAGTCCGTCAACTGCACATACGGTTCACGTCCACGCTGTCGCGGCATGCTACCAGTGTTAAAGACTGCGATGGAGCTCCGTATGCCACGGCAAACTGGCTGACACTGACGGCAGCGGTGCACAAATGCTGCGCATCTAGCGCCATTCAACGGCCAACACCGCGGTTCCTGGTGTGTCCGCTGTGCCGTGCGTGTGATCATTGCTTGTACAGCCCTCTCGCAGTGTCCGGAGCAAGTATGGTGGGTCTGACACACCGGTGTCAATGTGTTCTTTTTTCCATTTCCAGGAGTGTATATGCCACATTTCGTCTTCGAAGTTATTTTAAAGTGAAAATTAAATTTTTTTTATTAACCTCGCAATAGTAAATTTCACTGTACTTTAAGACACTCGTTATTCATAAAAAAAGTTTTTGTCGATCTGTTACCAAGACTAAAAATATAGCTGTTTTGGTAATTTTTTTGCATTGCCCACAATAAAAATACTTCTTTCAATATAGACACTCAAATGATCGAACTTCCATAAAAAAATTTTGAAAATAAATGTTCAGAAATTTGTGACATCATTTCTGTAAAAGTTAGAAAAAATAGATAAATTCGAGAAACATTTGGCGTGCCTTTCAATGATGCTGCAAATCATATCCTTTTTGTATATGGAAAAGTGAGTGAGTGTGACTAATGATGACGATGTCACATGTAAAGGAGACATTACTTCTTGCACCAAACATATTCTCATACCTAATATCTGAATGTTTCTGTACTGAATTATTTTATTGACTGAAATGTTATGATAACACTTTTACACCTTCAGGCCTAGAATCTAGAAATGTCTCACACCCTTCTCTACCTTCAAATGTATTTGGTGTCTGGGCACACTTACATACGTCAGATGATTCTTGAGACATTAGATACTCGAATAGGCATGAGAAGATCCCTGACAGCTATCTGCATTGTTTCCAGCTGTCAGCTGTGAAGCGCTAACAGCTGCTGGAGAAACAATAGTCATCTATAGAGCTGTGACAGTACTGACGAGTTACTGTAGAAACCTTTACAAAATCGATTCACCAGCTTATTCTGTCGTCCAAAAGTCCTGAATTTCATACTTGGTTCGAAGCAAGGCATTTTGACCTAAATATCACACCAATGCAACTTTCTTGGACAAAATAGCTAGGCCTTGAAGAGATGAAGTTTTAGACACTTCATTTACACAGATGGCAGTACCTGTTAGGAAATCTTTCAATTTTCTCTCGTATCACTAACTTTTTCTTAATTACCAACCTTACTTTCGAGCAATCACATATTTTTTCAGCAAAACTAGACCAAACACTGGTAAGTTTGTTTCCCTGTTTGTCCATTTCTCACTTTTAGCTTGGCAATGAAAATTCGGACAAGATCAGTAATTAAGTTTTTCTTAAATATCCATATTTCTTTCAGTTAAATAAACCTTGTTTCGCAAAACTAAATATGAAACTGCTCCATCTGATACCCCATTCGTCCATTTAACACTCTTTGTTTGGCTATGAAGCTCCGTACAAGAGTCCACTGTGTAATTTATGTGGAGAAATGTTTGCGTTACACTCAGATATGTGAACAAAAAAACACCCCAGGAAATAAATTTCTTCATGTATATTGCTTTTTTTCTTCAGATCACGTCAATTTGGTTTATTAAGATCACAGAACACACCACAGTGCTATGTCTTCAAACCGCTTTAAGTAATATGCATACTGTATTGTGGCCAGAATACAAATTGATTACAACACTGATATTCAGTCACTCATATATATGCATTTGTTTAATAATAATTGCCTCAGGAGATGTAAGATAGCCTCAGAATTCTCTTTGTAGTAGACACATGTCGACTTGGTGTACGAGTCTCAGAAACCCACAGTAAACTGAGAACCACTAACGTTTATTGAATCTGAGATTGGTAAACCATAAAAATGTATTTCCCTTTACAATATGAGCCACTCATCTTTTCTAACTTTAGCAAATCGGAATACTGTCACATGTCTCTTTTCACTTCTAGAACATATAAAAAGTAATACCTAATAAGTATTACTGTATCCATTGTCTCCCACTTTAGTACTGTGGTTGAATCAATTATTTTTAAATTAAGGTGTCGCACATAGATTCAATATAATCTCAGTTATGCAACAATTAAATGTAATATGACACCATAACAAACGATTGCAGTTCTTGGTCAGTATTTTTAGTACATTGACAATCTCATATCCCTTCAGAATTCTCTTTGTCTTACATAGCAATTTTTAATAGTTGCTGTCATTGTGGATGTCTGTTTATGTTAGCATTGATTAGAGGTATGTTATGGTTTTTTCAGCAATTCTTCAATGACGTGAAATCCGACTTTGTAACAAGTTGCACATACAATGTGATAGTTTATTTCACATCATTTCTCCCTCAAAATTATGAGGTTTTGTAGCTTGAAGTTTCCGAACCTTTTCATTTCAGTAAAATAGTATTGTTTAAATATATACATACTCAGTATAACCCGCTTTGATTCAAAAATTTCTGTTTATACTTCCTATTTATTACGAGACTGGCCAGGACTACTTTGGCTCCTCTACCAACTACCATAAAACTATTTTTTATCGGCGGTCTTCGGCCTAATTGAGGACAGTCTGACACTCGGACACATTGCCTCTGCAGTTGACTTCCTGACGTATCTCCTCTGCAGGTGAAGTCGATGAGAAATCACTTGGAATCGTGATACCCATCATGAAACATTAGAGTGAGAACCATTTTCTCATTTGTCTCACAATAAATGCTGTTGGTCACTTGCAGATCAGTACCTAACATTGAAGGTCTTGTATCTCAACCTCATCTACATCAGTATTCTAAATTACTACTCAAAAGCTACAAAATATAAGTACAGTACCCCAATATTCAGTGCTACGTACTCACTACTGTTCCCAGAAAATACTTACCTCTAGAATAGCTAAGCTTATCAGCTAAGTAAATCATCATTTTACCTTTCATAATAGGCCTCACACTGTTAACAGAATGTCAATAGAATCTCAGTGTTATCGTACTCTCTTATTACTGATGCTAGCTCTGTCATTCTTTGAAGGTTACACGTCTGGAATACAATGTCACATCACAAAGTATTCCATAATTAGAAACTCTTGGCTGTAATCTACGGTCTGTGCATTGGCAACTGCAAATTATTCTACATCCTCACTTAATTACTAAGATCTAAATAAAGAATCAGTAAATGACTTACAATAGTATAAAATTTATTCATTCCCCTTAGCATTCCAACCAGTATATTGCTTAAAAATACGAAAAATCGTCATTTATTGACATTTGTGTACTTTTACAACCACAGCTCGAAATATTAAATACTATTCTTTCTTTCTCACCTGGACTACACGATACCATCTTATATTTTATTTCTTTTTTTCTTGCATGGAAAACTCGATACCTTACCATACTATTTTTCTTTGTTCTCACATGGGATGTGCGATACATTCTCACACTAGTTTTCTTTACCTTCTATACCTTCTCACATTCTTTGCTTCTTCCTTAGATGAAAGACTTGGTACTTGCCAACTTTCTTAATGTTTACTTTGCACATTCTTATCTTAAGTTTAGTGCTACACTCATGGACTGGCAACATTATTCGTTTGGCAATGTTTAGTTTCATGACACTCCTCATTACCTTCTTTCAACTGGTTTTCAGCGCGAGTATCAATTCTATATTTAATTAAGCTAGTGGAAGTAACTAGATTATGTTGATTATGTGGTGGGCAGTTTGACAGCAGGAGCTCATCATTAATTTTACCTTCTAATGCTTCTATGTGGTTTCCTACACTACTGTTTAGTGGGCTACCTATCCACTGATAACTGCGCGATAACTCTATTAGTCGCTCGTTTACCTATTTCTTTCTCTGTTTTCGCGATATCATTTTAGCCTTCTCCATCTGAGTGAATGCATAAATGCACTTATGGTTTTAAATTGTCTAACTGTGTTTTAACACGTCTCTCTGCTGTCTTAGTATCTCGGGTTTAGCACGCGTCATTTCTTCATAGCCCTCTACAAAAACTTTATTCAATTATGCTACAAATATTCTTTCACTGCCTCTACACTCTCGTACATTGCAAGCTTAACGCCACTGGCGTTTCGTCCTGCGTTCTCTGTAGAGTTAATTATAGCAGTTCTAAATTCTTCCATCAGTTTGTCTAATTTTTGACATATCTTTTTATTCTGCAACCTTCACACTCTGGTATCGACTAAAGTTTTGCTGTATTATTATCTATCTTTTCCTTCACATAACATAATTTTCATTCATTCACTCCATTTATTTTTTCTTTAAAACTGTTTTCTAATATATCACTGATTTCTTTTCCAAATTAGTCTACAGGGAGTTTCTGAAATAGAGAGCATATTTTCAGATATGCATTCCCCATATGAAGGCAAGTTTTTGGTTCATTGCAACATTTGTCCAGAAATACTTGGTTTCGTAGTTATGGCTTCAAAACAGTAATGTTCCCCAGAACGTTTTTCTTCCTGCAGGTAGCCGCCGTGACAGCAGATATTAAGAGCACAGGCTGATGGTAGACTGAGTGTTGTGTTTGGCGTTCGACATGTGCTCATATCAGAAGCTGGTAGATGTGCAATTCATGTACGGTAAGGCGACCGGCGGTGCTGCTCTGACTCGTCGAATGTCCCCGGTGAGGACGAAGGTGTCCACTTCGGAATACATCTGAACATATCCATCACCGTCTGTACGCCCGTGGGACGTTTACATCTCCCAGTTGACAGAGGGGACCATCAAGATCTACAGGTTCAGATTACGAGGAGAGTGTGGATTCTAGGCACACGACTGCTATGATCATAAGAAAGGTTGCCGTTACGAGTGAATGTTTCTCGTACGAGAGTCTGGAGACTGTTGCGAAACTTTTATCCTTGTCATTTGTAACATGTACAGGCCCCCTCACAAACTGATTGCACTGCACGAGTTATGTTCCGCCAGGGTTCTTGGAGCAGTGTGCTACAAACGCCGACTTTCCTTCATTAGTTCAGAGAGCCATGAGACATCGATGTGAGGTCTGTATTCAAGCAGGAGGTGGGGTTATTGAACAGCCTCTGCAAAAATAACAACCTGCAGGAAGAGAAACGTTTCGGTGAATATCACTGTGTTGAACACCGAAGCTCGGAAACTAAATGTTTCTCCTCAAATTTTCTAATGAATTAGAGAGTTGCTTATAGTTGGGAAATAGTTACCTGAAATTATGCCCTCTGATTTTGAAACACTCTGTACAGTATTGCTAAGTCTGGACAATCTATCTTCTGATGCTTTCGTAGTGAGCAAATACGTACCCTTGTACCCTTACAAAAACATTAATCTCCAACACAATAAGATTTACAGTTACTAAGTTCTAAGTTTATCTGACAGTCTTGAACTAGCTTTCTATAGTTTAGCCAAATTCTCTGTTCACGGATACTTTTATTCAGCTTTATTATAATAAACATTCACTGTTACTGAATTTAACAAAAATCATTTCTATCGACTGTTCTGGCTCAACGAGTATTTCCGTTCTAATAAGTGTTGGGTGCTACGAGCATTGGCGATTGTTGCTGGAACGTACCTGCAAAGCGCTTCAGCTGCTCTTGTAGCGACATGCTACAGAAGCATCTGCTCAGTATGGCTGCCACTGGCAGCGTAAATGTGTGGTGTTGGTTACTGTTGACGTCTTCAGTGTTCGCTCATCTGTGGTCAATATCACCACCTGGAATTTTTCCATAAAAATGGCTTCTGCTTCCGTGCTTGTGTCTTTAACACCTTGCTTGGATCTTTGTTCAACTTCATACCTGAACTTTTGCCACTTCCAAATGATCTTCTTTTGTTCATTTCTTTACTTTTTAGCTTTTTCTTATATTTTATTTTTGTCGCAACTGCAATCTTTTACGCGCCCTCTACTCTGTCCTGTTGTAGTGGGTGATACATGTACTGACTTGTCACAAGTTGCACTGATACTTGGCTCTGACAGATAATATCTGAAAATAAGTTGTTGATGGTGTAAGGCAACCTGCCACAAATTGGTTTTAGGTTACTTTTTTCAAAAAGTACCGTTACCGGTTTCGAATTTCTTTACAATTCATCATCAGAAGACTATAAGTATCAGATTCTCTACTAGCAATAAATTACAGCAAAAAATAATGCATGATGTAAATCTTTCCAAGGTCCCCTACAGTAAATCATGAATATACAAGCTCCAATATGATTCATGCCCAAAATTCTACTTTGGTAAGACAGGTAGAAATTTTGAGATTATATACAAAAAACACATCGATGCCTTAACGCTTGGAAACTTGAACAAATCTACAGTTGCGTTCTGTTATCTAGGAACTCTTCAATCCAATCACACAATTGGTCTGATAGTCCATATGCTCTTACTTTGTTTATTAAACGACTGTGGGAACTGCATCGAACACCTTGCGGAAGTCAAGGAACACGGCATCTACCTGGGAACCCGTGTATATGGTCCTCTTGAGTCTCGTGGACGAGTAGCGCGAGCTGGGTTTCACACGATCGTCTTTTTCCAAACCCATGCTGATTCCTACAGAGTAGATTTCTAGTCTCCAGGAAAGTCATTATACTCGAACATAATACTTGTTCCAAATTTCTACAACTGATAGACGTTAGAGATATAGATCTATAGTTCTGCACATCTGTTCGACGTCCCTTCTTAACAACGGGGATGACCTGTGCCCTTTTCCAATCCTTCGGAACGCTACGCTCTTCTAAGACCTACGGTACACCGCTGCAAGAAGGGCGGCAAGTTCTTTCGCGTACTCTGTTTAAAATCGAACTGGCATCCCATCAGGTCCAGCGGCCTTTCTCTTTTGAGCGATTTTAATTGTTTCTCTATCCCTGTGTCGTCTATTTCGATATCTACCATTTTGTCATCTGTGCGACAATCTAGAGAGGGAACTACAGTGCAGTCTTCCTCTGTGTAACAGCTTTGGAAAAAGACATTTAGAATTTCGGACTTTAGTCTGTCATCCTCTGTTTCAGTACCATCTTGGTCACAGAGTGTTTTGACATTTTATTTTGGTCCACCTACTACCGCTTTGACATAAGACCAAAATTTCTTAGGATTTTCTGCCAAGCCAGTACATAGAACTTTACTTTCGAATTCATTGAATGCCTCTCGCATAGCCCTCCTCACACTAAATTTCGCTTCGCGTAATTTTTGTTTGTCTGCAAGGCTTTGGCTATGTTTATGTTTTCTGTGAAGTTCTCTTTGCTTCCGCAGCAGTTTTCTAACTCGGTTATTGAACCACGGTGGCTCTTTTCCATCTCTTACGATCTTGCTTGGCACATACTCATCTAATGCATATTGTGCGATGGTTCTGAATTTTGTCTACTGATTCTCAACTCTATCTGTACTTGAGACAAAACTTTTGTGTTGAGCCGTCAGGTACTCTGTAATCTGCTTTTTGTCACTTTTGCTAAACAGAAAGTCTCCCTACCTTTTTGTGTATTTCTATTTACGGGTGAAATCATCGATGCAGTAACCGCTTTATGATCGTTGATTCCCTGTTCTGCGTTAACTGCTTCGAATAGTTCTGGTCTGTTTGTCAGCGGATGGTCTAATATGTTATCGCCACGAGTCGGTTCTCTCTTTAACTGTTCGAGGTAGTTTTCAGATACATATGTACCTCTACCACGCACATCATAATGGTCTTGCAGAGCCTGCACTTTGATGGAGACGTAGATACTTTTCGGAGGCAGGTGCGACAGAGAAACACCTCTACAGGAACGTTGGACGTTAGATGTTACTAGAGAAGGCGCAAATACGCACGCGAAAGAATTCCTTCTAAGAATAATTTTACTAGCGGTTGTGTGTAGCGTCTTAACACGAGAATTGTGTTTCTACCGCCACAGTTAGAAAAGTTATTGTAAAATAATTCGACTGGCGAGAAAATGACTTGAACTGGCCCGTCGGATGCAAAGCGAGTCAGGAAAGTCAGAGAATGACCTAGTGTGGTGGACTTGACTTGGAGACAGTAGAGAAGACACCACCCGGTGTCAAATTCAGCTGGAGACGGCAGAGTGGGGACTTGATCGATGACGGTGATGATCCTCGTTTTGTGACGGTCCCTGCCTCTAGCAACGTACATCCCGACACACACCTCTTCGCCGACTCCCGGAGACGCTGCCACCCGACTCCGGCGCCTATTCCGCCGGTCCACCAGCAATCCGACCACGCCCGCTAAGTGCCTCGTTCTACAGCAGGACCCTGATCAAAGTTCTGCTGCCAGTCCCGTTTGTCTCGTAGAGGCCACGATTAAAAACCCTGGAACCGACTCTGAGGGCTTTCGTGATTCATAATGGGCATATTATTATTATTATCCTTCATTAGTAACAACTGAAAGAGGTCAAGTATTTAGTGTTATTGCTTTGTAAAGTACACTGCTCAGAAAACTAGGGGAACATGAAACTGGACGCCTGCGTGGTGTCTGTTTGTTCTATATCGTGCCTCCCTACCACTTTCGCGCAACGACGGTCTGAGCGTGTTTTTTTAGAGAGTTGACTAGTTTGAACCTGGGACCTGTTGCTGGTAAGGAGACGTCAGACCACACATGACATGTAGAATTCAGAAGAGTTCAGTTATATCAACCAAATACTTAAATGGTTTCAGCGTCAGCTCCACTGCACTCCCTGTAAAATAATCTTAATATTAACTAAATTTAGTGGAAGGGGCTCAAGGCTTTCCTATTTTTAGTTAGCTGGTAAAATAACGTCGAAAAAGTTTACCATTGGAAATTTTATTCTACTCACAAAACATCGTTTATAAATTGCACTATCGATAAAAGGAAATGTTTTAATACAGGATGGTAAAAACCAACTGCGTTCAACAAAAATGTGAACGAATATTCCCTGAATGGGTTTCCAAGTTCTACAATGGATCGAAGGGTGACCTATGCCATATCACATCTATAATCTAGGTTTAAATTAAGTTTCACAAAAGATAAAACTATCAAAATGGTCTACAGTGACCCTCAATTATCTTTAATTACTTATCTAACTTGTCGTAAATTACAGTGGCTGATGTGGCTTCTCAATCACTATATAACAGAAAAATCATCGCGTTTCAGATTTTTGCTTCAAGTGGCAAATGTGAACACCATGAGCTTTAATTGACGATCGACACTAGTATTACGCAAAAAGGGGTTGTAACAGATGAGACTTCTGCAGTTCTGAGTGAAGCCTTATGCGCTCAAAAATGCGGCATCGCGTGCGTTCATTACCTTGTCGGTGTTCGTCAGGGGGCGACGGGCAGCACAGCTCTGCTCACCTCGCTGTCTCGGAAGCAACTATCTTCTAACTTCTCCTTACTACAATTTACCGAAGTTGGTTTAAAAAAAAAACTATCAGGCTGTGTTTTCATCTGACCAATCAGGGTCTCAATGTTAACCTTAAGCTCCGCCTACAAAAATTCTATCTATCCAATGAGAAACGTTATACTTTTCGTGGTGGGGCAATGTTTTTTAAAGTTTGCAACGTAACAGAGACGCGAAAAAGTCTCACGATAAAACTAGCAGCTGGTGTGGTCCTTTAAGCGTTATCGTAAGATCTATACTGTTCTTCTGGAGGGCTCTATCTTTTAACATGGGCTGGAGGGTGGTCCTAACGTAACAGAGACGCGAAAAAGGTCTCACGCTAAAACTTGCGGGTGGTGTAGCCCTTTTTGTGTTATCGTAAGATCTATACTGTTCTTCTGGAGGGCTCTAGCTTTTAACATGGGCTGGGGGGTGGTCTTGACGTAACAGAGACGCGAAAAAGTCTCACGCTAAAAAACTTGGTGGTGTCGTCCTAGCAGTTAGCTGGCGACGTGGGTGTCCGTCCGTCCCTTATCGTAGGGCCTTCTCGCTTAACACGGTTCTGCTCTCGGCTCCTGTTCTCGTTTCTCCCCTCGGAACTGCGTCTGTCTCACGGTGGGAAGGTATGACATGCATTTAGGCATTCTTTTGTTAGTCTGTGGTATTCCATTTGCTCACTCGTTAGTCGTATTACTTTGGTTAATTTAATGTCACGATTTATTCGGAGCTATGTGACATACTACTGGATTTGCTTATCATGTCAGGGTTTTCATGGAAGGTGTTGGATTTGCTTGACACCTTACACAATGAGCAATAACTGAGCACTGGATTTGCTACTCAATTATACCTTTATCTTTCACGAAATAAGTAGACAACAAAACATCATTACATTTACATAAAAAGATCTGAAATGTCCAACAAGTGTTTAAAACAAAGTGGAAACAGCCAATCATCACGTCATCCTGGGTGTTTTTCATTGGACTTTGAGAGCTTCAGTAACGTGTATGCCGTCCATGAGAGTTTGTCACTGCCTGACAGCTAGCTACGTGGTACGCTCTGCAGAAATCTACTAAAGTGACCCTGTGATGTCCTTCTCCATTCTTCAGTGAGAGATCATGAGCGTTCTTGGAGAGTCTGTGGTAAAACAGAACAGTCACTAACACGTCTGTCAAGCATCTGGTTTTATTATAAATGGTTCTGTCAAGCATATTCCACACATGCACGATGAGGTTCAGGTCGGGACTCACCGCCGGCCATTCGGTTACTTCAACGCCCAGGCTATGCAAGACATTCGTGCTGCCGCCCGCCATGTAGGCCCTGGCATTAGAAGGAATTCAGGGTGGTGCAGCAGGATCCGTTCAATGTACTGCGTGGCGGTAAGGCGATCGTGGACAACGACAAGATCCGTATGATTTTCAACGCTGAAACCTCCGCACAACATCACAGAACCGTGGAATTCTGTCGATTTCCTGGACAACATTCCGCGGGTACCGCTCACCACAGGACTCCGCACACGATCACGGCCATCATCTTTCGTCGGAGGATGTGAATAACGGTTTAGGCAGTGACGAAGTCACCAGTCGACATGGGAAAGGCAATGTCTGCCAGACCGGTTTCTTCAGAATCTCTGTGACGCTCTTCCACGGATTAGACAAACCTCTGACCATTCCTACTGCACTTGTCTGTATAGGGTGTGTCGATATTAAATAATGGGATTGATGTTGTCACAGACCAAGTACACATGCGCCGGATATGAACGAACAATAGTTGTGAGGCGTGAACCCTTCTCAGTCGAATGCGGCATCTCCGGTGTCTGGCCGGTCGGGGTGGCCGAGATGTTCTATGCGCTACAGTCTGGAACCGCGCGACCGCTACGGTCGCAGGTTCGAATCCTGCCTCGGGCATGGATGTGTGTGATGTCCTTAGGTTAGTTAGGTTTAAGTAGTTCTAGGGGACTGATGACCTCAGAAGTTAAGTCCCATAGTAATCAGAGCCATTTGCATTTATTGCATCCAGTGTCTGCAGACAAATCACTGTGGCCATGGCCTTCGTTTGCATAAGAACCATCTATCACGTACGTATCCAAGGCGACCGAGAAGACTTTGAAGATGACTCACGCCCGAGACGTCCTCCCTCAAAAATGGATGGAAATGTCGAAAAACAAGCTAATCTGATTCGATCTGACCGTCAGTTAAGAATTCGATCGATTTTTGGAACTGTAGGAATTGACAAAAAAATGCGTAAGGAAAATTTACCATAACAAATTGAACACGAGAAAAGCGTGTGCGAAACTGGTGCCGAAAATGATCACAATCCAACAAAAAAGAAGCTTGTGAAAATGTTTGTACTGGCACTTTGAATACCACTGGAAATTATCCTTATTTCTTTGGAAGGGTGACAACATGTGATGAATCTCCATTTTTTACTTGTGAAACTAAGCGCCAATCCACGCACTGGAAAGCCTCAACTTCATCGAGAGCAAATAGATTCAAAGCGATGATGATTTTTTTCGATATTCACAGAAACGTTTATTTTAATTGTGATCCTAATGGTCTATATGTTTATCAACTTTACTGCCTTGAGGTTCTTGCTCAACTCTGTCAAAAAAATACGAAGAGGAGCGACCCGAATTGTGGAACAAAAGTAGTCGGGTCTGCAGCAAGACAGTGCACCGGCTCAAACCGCATTGTCTGTTAAGAGGTATCCAGCAAAGTACAGCAGCCCAGTGTTGAACCACCCACCTTACTCACCTCACCTATCACCATGCGACTTTTATCTATTCCCCAGTTCTGAATTAAAAGGAACGGGATTCCGTTACGGTGAAGCATTGACAGAAAAGTGACGCGCTCTATCAAGGAGCTCACAGAGGTAGACTTACTTCCAGCACTCTTTCCGTGAGTGTAAAATTGCATGGATTGCTATAGAGATACAGGACGGGAGTATACAGAGGATGACAGAAACTAAATATGTATGTTTCTGAAGTAAAATGTTTTACAGCAATAATCCCGTTATTTTACAGCCGTACCATGCACATTCAGTGACTCCCCTTAGTCCTACTTGGTACGGGTCCCACAACTGATTTTCATGCGGTGTCCTGTGCAGGTAGCCTGCATTTTCCCAGTATTCTTCCAATGAAACGAACTCTGCCTTACCTACGACTAAGCCTGTGTGATCATTCCATTTCGTACGCCTACAAAATTCATACATCACGTGTTTCTATGAGTTAACTGATTCTGATTTTTGAGTCAGTGATATTGTAGTCATAGGATACACGTTTTTTCTCAGCGAATCGCTGAATTTCACATTCCTGAGCACTTAAAGCAAGCTGACAATCTTTGCATAATTTTTGAAATAAATCTTATTAAGACCTAACAATATTTGTCCAGCTGTTAGGAGACAGTGCTTCGTTATGTGTAAGTATATCATCTTAAAAGTTTGACATTATTATTAATATTTTCTGCAAGGTCGTAGTTATACAGCATGGACAAGAACAGTCCCAGGGACATCACCGGGCCAGATTTGAAACTACTGCCGCTTCTGTCGACGACTGCCCATTCAAGATAACAAACTGTGTCCTCCTTGCCAGGAAATCCTGAATCCAGTCACAAATTTCACCCGATGCGGTGGTACTTTCTATAGTAACCGCTGGTGTGGTACTGAGTCAGATGCATTTCAGAAATCAAGAAATAATTTTCTGAAATCAAGAAATACTGCATCCACATGACTGCATGGATCCATGGTTTGCAGGGTGCCTTGCGGCAGAAGCGAAAGTTGGGTTTCGCGCGATCAATGTTTTCGGAATCCGTGCTGGGGGAAGTCAGGTCATTCTATTCGAGAATCCTCATTTCGTTTGGTCTCAGAATTCGTTGTAGTATTGGACAGTAGTTTCGTGGCCCACTTGTACACTGGTGTAATCTCTATTTTTTTTTCAGTCACTTGTCATAGCTACGAGGCGTATTCCGCAAGTAAGGTCCGATCGGTCGCGAAATGGAAACCACAATGAAAATCAAAGGTGTTTTATTTGTAATAGTTAGCCACACCTTCCTGCAACGTCTCTATATAGTCGACGCTCCGTCTGAGACATTTGTCGTGACGTTGTACCAACTTTCCAAATCCCACGTCATAGAAGGCAGCCACCTACACTTCTCGCCGATTCTCTTCGCTGAACTGCAGCCCGTGCCAAAACGTTGACTTCATAGCCAGTGGTTCACGTCAGCAGAGATGAAAATCAGAGGGAGCAAACTCATGGCTGTATGGAAACGCTGCAGGGGAATCCTCATTGCCCCTGCAGAGTGCGGCCCAGAGCTGTCACAAAAAAGGAAATGCATGATAGTTATGTTCTGTGGGCTGCATCAAATCAAGCGAAATCTCTCATGGGCACTCATACCTGGAGGGGGGCACTGTTTCCTAGGAATCTCAAAACTGAAAAGACAGACGTGACGCGATCCATGGACATACTAGAGACACCGTCCAACACACCCATGCAAGGCTTTATCGGATTTTCACTGTGGTTTCCATTTCGCAACCGATCGGACCCTACTTTAAGACTACACCTCGTGTTTTGTTCAAGGGATCTATGGTATTTTACAGTTAAAACTGGAGCCAGTTCAACTGAGAATCCTGAATTGTGGATAAAATCTGCAAACGCCTGCTCTCAATGCAGTTTAACTATATGCATTGGATCCACTTTCTGGTCAATGCCAGTTCAGAGATACTAAACAGACTGGGCCATCTCCTGGCCCCTAGATCCAAGCTGTACACATACCTGTGGCTAGGACTACTGTATATGAGTGTATGGTCTGGCCGGTATATTACAGCCTCGTAGACTGAACCCAGTGAATTATTTTTATGGTATAAGGTTCTTAGCATCCATATGAAAGCTTGCTGTCGCTTCAGCTGCGAGGGTGGCATACTACTGAAGGTTTGTATCTATGGCACAGGAGCTGACTTTAGTGTTCCCGTGACAAATCTCAGGTATGGTCGGTGAGTTGCCGGCCTGGAATACGAGATTCAGTGAGTGGGCGTACTGAGATGTGAACTATGGTAAGCAGAATATATGTGTCAGCTCCATGTCTGATGGTAGCTAGTTTATTCACTATATCTCTGCGTGTCTTGAGCTTCTAGATTATGTTTCCCAAATGTTTTTGTAGGTTAGGCAACCATCCAAATTATTATCGAGGCATACAAGGTAATTCAACTGCGCCAAGCGATAGGTTTTATGCAACCCGCAACACCTTCAAATACTGGAACGTTTCCATATTTTCTCACTCACTACGCACTAACTGTTAATCGTACAGAACAAATGAACATAATGTTTTTGTACGAAATTTAATGTTTCTAAATTTTGTACTGGGATATCTTTTCGTTAAAGGCTGTAATTTTCGAATTATTAAAAAAAAAGTACAGAAGTGACCTTCAAATGAGCTTTTCTGAATAACTTGAAAAGCGAGGCCTCCAGGGTAAAGCATCCGACTAAGAAATTTACCCACATTAAATTTCCTGTGAAAAGTTCCTATTCATTTTTTTCTGTGGGACCAGTAGTTTCCATATAGCGAGAAACTGAAGGGCCGCCGAATCACCCTGTTCCTAACAAAAACTTCCTTTGACATCTGTGCTGTCCATGTGGATCAACTAGATCGCAGATATCACAGCAGAAGTGAATAATCAATCGAGTTTTTAGCAGATCAGCGTAGCAACCCAACAGATTTCCTTCGACTTACGATACAGTGGTCCATGACTTTTAGAAAGAAACATTGTGTCGAAAACAGAAATCTTCCGAATCTGAACTTTTCGTAAAATAATGCTTTTTAAAATATTTTCGGAAACAGCTGCATTCTTTTTATAATCCGTTGAAGGAGTCCTATCACTTCTCACAATCAAACAATACCTGAAGAAAACATCAAAAACGCCGAGCTTTACTTTCGCCGCAACACGATCAATGATATTTATATTATTGATTGCGCGTCTTCCCTGGGCTATTCCGGACCTCATGCCAAAGCCAACAGATGAGCTCACGACGTCATTGTGCCGTGACTGGCAGGAGTTTCCTCTCCGTAATGCACACCATTTGCCGTTAAATTTCCAGCACCAGGAAGGGTAGCAAGTAACCCAATTGCATTTATTGCGCTTATACAATATAGCTGGATGAGTACAGGGATGAACAAAACTTACAAACACCAAAAACACAGCAGAATACCACGCATAATTCGGTGTAGGAAAACCGTTGACATTCAAAACAGCTTCCATTCGTCTCGTAATGGATGAATACAAGTCCTGTAAGCAGAACGAAATTTTTACCCTGCAGCCGAGTGTGCAGTGATATGAAACGTCCTGGTTGATTAAAACTGTGTGCTTGACCAAGACTCGAACTAGGGACCTTTCCCTTTCGTGGTCAAGTGCTCTATCGACTGAACTACCCAACCACGACTCACATCCCGTTCTCTCAGCTTTGGAAGGTAGGAGACGAGCTATTGGCAGACGTAAAGCTGTGACAAACGGTCGTGAGTCGTGGTTGATTAGCTCGGACGGTAGAGCACTTGCCCGCGAAACGCAAAGGTCCCGAGTTCGAGTTTCGGTCCGGCACACAGTTTTAATCAGCCAGGACATTTCAGGTTCTCCCGTTCTTCCTGCAAAATATTCACAAGCTGAGGTAGCGATGATGATGGTGGATAGTGAACATGCACCCTTCTATCCAAAGTAGACCACGAAGGCTCTGTAATATTGAAATCTGTGGTGGACAGGGGAGATGCGAAAATTCTTGTTCGCACTGACAAAACCAGTCCTGGACGACGCAAGTTGTATGAAAAGGGACCCTTTAGTCTTGGGATACGGCATCACTAAGAGGGAACAAAAATTGTACCATAGGATGCATCAGATCAGCCGAAACGGTTACGTATCCCATGGCAGTAATGAGACCTCGAAGCGTACTTACGTTGCCCGTGGAGTACCACAATATGGCTGCCCAAATCATCGTCGAACCCCCGCCATATTTCACTCATGGGATGCAAACTCGCCCAAACTTTGGAAACAATGTGAAAGACGACGCACCCGACCGAATGTCTTCCTCACACTCATACACTACTGGCCATTAAAAATGCTACGTCACGAAGATGAAGCGCTAGAGATGCGAAATTTAACCGACAGGAAGAAGATGCTGTGATATGCAAATGATTAGCTTTTCAGAGCAATCACACAAGCTTGGCGCCGATGGCGACACCTATAACGTGCTGACATGAGGAAAGTTTCCAACCGATTTCTCATACACAAACAGCGGTCGACCGGCGTTGCCTGGTGAAACGTTGTTGTGGTGCCTCGTGTAAGGAGGAGAAATGCGTACCATCACGTTTCCGACTTTGATAAAGGTCGGATTGTAGCCTATCGCGATTGCGGTTTATCGTATCGCGACATTGCTGCTCGCGTTGGTCGAGATCCAATGACTGTTAGCGGAATATGGAATCGGTGGGTTCAGGAGGGTAATACGGAACGCCGTGCTGGATCCCAACGGCCTCGTATCACTAGCAGTCGAGATGACAGGCATCTTATCCGCATGGCTGTAACGGATCGTTCAGCCACGTCTCGATCCCTGAGTCAACAGATGGGGACGTTTACAAGACAACAACCATCTGCACGAACAGTTCGACGACTTTTGCGGCAGCATGGACTATCAGCTCGGAGACCATGGCTGCGGTTGCCTTTGACGCTGCATCACAGACAGGAACGCCTGCGATGATGTACTCAACGACGAACCTGGGTGCACGAATGGCAAAAAGTCATTTTTTCGGATGAATCCAGGTTCTGTTTACAGCATCACGATGGTCGCATCCGTGTTTGGCAACATCGCGATGAACGCACATTGGAAGCGTGTATTCGTCATCGCCGTACTGGTGTATCACCTGGCGTGATGGTATGGGGTGCCATTGGTTAACGCCTCGGTCACCCCTTGTTCGCATTGACGGCACTTTGAACAGTGGACGTTACATTTCAGATGTCTTACGACTCGTGGCTCTACCCTTCATTCGATTCCTGCGATACCCTACATTTCAGCCTGATAATGCACGACCGCATGTTGCAGGTCCTGTACGGGCCTTTCTGGATACAGAAAATGTTCGACTGCTGCCCTCGCCAGGACGTTCTCCAGATCTCTCACCAATTGAAAACGTCTGGTCAATGGTGGCTGAGCAACTGGCTCGTCACAATACGCCAGTCACTACTCTTGATGAACTGTGCTATCGTGTTGAAGCTGCACGGGCAGATGTACCTGTGCACGCCATCCAAGCTCTGACTCAATGCCCAGGCGTATCAAGGCCGTTATAACGGCCAGAGGTGGTTGTTCTGAGTACTGATTTCTCAGGATCTATGCACCCAAATTGCGTGAAAATGTAATCGCATGTCAGTTCTAGTACAATATATTTGTCCAATGAATACCCGTTTATCATCTGCATTTCTTCTTGATGTAGCCATTTTAATGACCTGTAGTGTACACAGTCCAGGTTTTATGGCTTCGGCTCCACGTTCTCCTGTTGTGGGCATTTACATCACCGATAAGTGGGTTCGGAATTCCAGCTCACCCTGCAAATCCCTGCTTTTGGAGTTCCCTTCGAGTTCTTTTGGTGCTGACATGATTCACGAGTATGACATTCTGTTCTCCAGTGACTGTTGTACCTGTCGTCCTTTTATTTTTCGTCCTTCGCGTTGTTTCTTAGCAGGTGAAGTTTTTCCGCTTTCTCCTTGTGTGGTACAAATTTTCGATACGGTGCCTCTCGAAACAGCAATCCCTTAGGCTATCTTGGTTATGCAAGGACTTACCGTACGAGCACAAACAATTTGCCCACATTCGAATTCACTTAGTTGTGACATAACGCACTCACAACTACCCGGAACACTGTTCTAGCCACGACTGACACTTGCGACCTATTGAGGACACTGGACGGAGGGCGTTCGTGATGAAATACAACAGCTCAACCTGCAGGCTAGGCTAGCATCTGAATTTATGTTCAAGCATGCGTTTCTCGCAGTGTTTCCATATTTTTGTGTCTAATTTCTGTACACCATTAAATTTTTAGGTTGCTTGGAGAATGTACAAAGTGCGGAAGTTTGTATAAATAGTTGCCTCGTCTGTCAGCAGCAAAGAGTCTAATCCCGCTGTTCATCCACTCGAAATCAGTCTGGATATCAGATACTTGTACGTCATTCCATGATGCAGCAAATCTTTGTCAGCGTTTATCAATCCTAACGGAAGGCGGGCAGTAACTCTTTGCGATTGTTGACAAAACTACGTGAACTGCTTGCATCGTCTGACTTTAGTCTGAAGGTGACCAACGGCTGGTCGAAAACCTGCTACGGCATTGTGAAACGCTGATGTGATTGCGGCGCGTATGATGTAAAAAGAAAAAAAATATTACAACAACGTTAGACAGACGATAGCCAAGGAGGACACCATCTTCGCCACTCGGATGAATGTACTACCGAGAAGATACTCAACCAACTGCGATATAGTGTCACAAGGAGCAGAGCTGATGTCCACGGTAAGGATCTGAGAGAGCAATCTGTGTTCTGTGAATATACACCACACACTACCATCAGTGCGTTTGAAGTTGCCAATTTCTGATCTGCGATTGTGTAATAGTTGTACTGTTTACACTGAGGTGACACAAGTCACGGGATAGCGGTATGCACATATTCACACGGTGGATGGTGGATGTAAAAAAGTTTTAGACGTGACTGTGGCCGCACGACGGCATTTGACAGATTCTGAACTCGGAATGGTGGTTGGAGGTAGACGCATGGGACATTCCATTTCGGAAATCGTTAGGGAAGTCAAGACTCCGAGATACACAGTACCAAGATATGCGAGAATACCAAATTTCAGGCATTATCTCCCATCAAGGACAACGCAGTAGCCGACGGCGTTCACTTAATGATCGCGAACAGAGGCGTTTCCACAGAGTAGTCAGTGCTAACAGACCAGCAACTCTGCGTGAAGTGACCGTAGAAATCAATATGGGACATACGACGAACGAATCCGTAAGGACATTGAGGAGATATTTGGCATTAATCGACTATAGCAGCTGACGACCGACGCTAACAGCACGACATCGCCTGCAACACCTCACCTGGCCTCCCGACCATATCGATTGGGCGCTAGACCACTGGCAAACCGTGCGCTAGTCAGATGAGTCCCGATTTCAGTTGTTAAGAGCTGATGGTAAGTTTTGAGTGTGACACAGACCCCACAAAAGCATCGACCCAGATTATCAACAAGACATTCTACAAGCTGATGGCGGCTCCACAACGGTGTGGTCTGTGTTTACATGGAATAGACTGGCTCCCTTGGTCCAACTGAACCGATCATTGATTGGAAATGGTTATTTTCGCCTGTTTGCAGCCATTCATGCACCATTCATGCACTTCATGTTCCCAAACATGTCACCGGGCCGGAGTTATTCACGACTGGTTTGAAGAACGTTCTGTACAATTCGAGCGAATGATTACGGCACCCAGATCGTACGACATCAATCCCACCCAACATTTATGGGTCATAATCGAGAGATCATTTCGTGCACAAAATCGTGCATCGGCAACACTTTCGCAATTATAAACGGCTATAAAGGCAGCATGGCTCAATATTTGTGTAGCGGACTTCCAACGACTTGTTGAGTCGATGCCACATCCAGTTGCTGCGCTACACAGGGTAAAAGGAGGTGCGACATGATATTGGGAGTTATCTCATGTCGTTGCCGCTTCAGTGTATGTTCTTACAAGGGAACCTCCCCATCGCACCCCCCCCCCCCCCCCCGCCCCCAGATTTAGTTATAAGTTGGCACAGTGGATAGGCCTTGAAAAACTGAGCACAGATCAATCGAGAAAACAGGAAGAAGTTGTGTGGAACTATGAAAAAAATAAGCAAAATATACAAACTGTGTAGTCCACGTGCAAGATAGGCAATATCAAGGACATCTGAGCTCAGGCGCCCCGTGGTCCCGTGGTTAGCGTGAGCAGCTGAGAAGCGAGAGGTTCGATTGAAAATTTTAATTTTTTATTTTCAGACAATTATTATGTGTCCGTCCGTCCGTCCGATGTGAGGTAACTGCGCCGTAGTATGGGGACGCTACACCTAAACCGAAAAATATGAAAACGTTAAAAACATATGTTTTGACCGAGCACAGGGAACACTGTGCGACTGTGAAACTGTTGCATTCATTTGTTGCAGTTTACGTGACAAACTCTTATGTTTTCATCACTTTTTTGGGAGTCATTATCACATCCACAAGAAAACCTAAATCGGGCAAGGTAGCAGAATCTTTTTATCCATTCGCCAAGTGTACAAGTTAGGTCGGTCGACAACATATTCCTGTCATGTGACGCACATGCCATCACCACTGTCGTACAGAATATATCAGACGTGTTTCCCTGTGGAGGAATCGGTTGACCTATGACCTTGTGATCAAATGTTTTCGGTTCCCCATTGGAGAGGCAGGTCCGTTCGTCTATTAATCGCACGGTTTTGAGTTGCGGTCGCAAAACGCAGACACTAAACTTATTACAGTGAACATAGACGTCAATGAACGAACGGACAGATCATAACTTTGCGAAAATAAAAAAAGTAAACTTTTCACTCGAGGGAAGACTTGAACCAAGGACTTCTTGTTCCAGAGTTGCACACGCTAACAACGAGACCACGGCGCTTCGGAGTTCGCATCATCCTTGATGTTGCTTATTTTGCGCAAGGGCTACTCAGTTTGTATATTTTGCTTATTTTTTCCATAGTTCCACTCAACTTCTTCGTTTTCTCGATTGATCTGTGTTCTGTTTTTCAAGGCCTATCCACTGTGCCAACTTATAACTAAATCTGAGGGGGGTGCGATGGGGAGGTTCACTCTACATCTACATCTACATCCATACTCCGCAAGCCACTTGATGGTGTGTGGCGGAGGATACCTTGAGTACCTCTAACGGTTCTCCCTTCTATTCCAGTCTCGTATCGTTCGTGGAAAGAAAGATTGTCGGTATGCCTCTGTGTGGGCTCTAATCTCTCTGATTTTATCCTCATGGTCTGTTCGCGAGATATACGTAGGGGGAGCAATAATACTGCTTGACTCCTCGGTGAAGGTATGTTCTCGAAACTTCAACAAAAGTCCGTACCGAGCTACTGAGCGTCTCTCCTGCAGAGTCTTCCACTGGAGTTTATCTATCATCTGCGTAACGCTTTCGCGATTACTAAATGATCCTGTAACGAAGCGCGCTGCTCTCCGTTGGATCTTCTCTATCTCTTCTATCAACCCCATCTGGTACGGATCCCACACTGCTGAGCAGTATTCAAGCAGTGGGCGAACAAGCCTACTGTAACCTACTTCCTTTGTTTTCGGATTGCATTTTCTTAGGATTCTTCCAATGAATCTCAGTCTAGCATCTGCTTTACCGACGATCAACTTTATGTGATCATTCCATTTTAAATCACTCCTAATGCCTACTCCCAGATAATTTATGGCTTCCAGTTGCTGACCTGCTATATTGTAACTAAATGATAAGGGATCTTTCTTTCTATGTATTCGCAGCACATTATGCTTGTCTACATTGAGATTCAATTGCCATTTCCTGCACCATGCGTCAATTCGCTGCAGATCCTCCTGCATTTCAGTACAATTTTCCATTGTTACAACCTCTCGATATAACACAGCATCATCGGCAAAAAGCCTCAGTGAACTTCCGGTGTCATCCACAAGGTCATTTATGTATATTGTGAATAGCAACGGCCCTACGACACTCCCCTGCGGCACACCTGAAATCACTCTTACTTCGGAAGACTTCTCTCCATTGAGAATGACATGCTGCGTCCTGCTATCTAGGAACTCTTGAATCCAATCACACAATTGGTCTGATAGCCCATATACTCTTACTTTGTTCATTAAACGACTGTGGGGAACTGTATCGAACGCCTTGCGGAAGTCAAGAAATACGGCATCTACCTGGGAACCCTATCTATGGCCCTCTGAGTCTCGTGGACGAATAGCGCGAGCTGGGTTTCACACGATCGTCTTTTTCCAGACCCATGCTGATTCCTACAGAGTAGATTTCTAGTCTCGAGAAAAGTCATTATACTCGAACTTAATACGTGTTCCAAAATTCTACAACTGATCGACGTTAGAGATATAAGTCTATAGTTCTGCACATCTGTTCGACGTCCCTTCTTGAAAACGGGGATGACCTGTGCCGTTTTCCAATCCCTTGGAACGCTACGCTCTTCTAGAGACCTACGGTACACCGCTGCAAGAAGGGGGACAAGTTCTTTCGTGTACTCTGTGTAAAATCGAACTGGTATCCCATCAGGTCCAGTGGCCTTTCCTCTTTTGAGCGATTTTAATTGTTTCTCTATCCCTCTGTCGTCTATTTCGATATCTACCACTTTGTCATCTGTGCGACAATCTAGAGAAGTTAACAAGTATGATATTCACGTGTTTGTTGTTTGCTCCTGAAACGATAAATAAATAAACAAACAATACAGGTGTAAAATACGTGGATTGACACAGCCTGCTCCGGCCACGTGGCAGTCTGTCAGCTCCCGTCAGCCAAGTCCCGGCAAAGTGGCCACGCTGGGGCGGTAGGAGCGCCGCCCGAAGTTCCGCATTCGCGCCGGCAACTGCTTCGCCAGCTCCGGGCTGGCTGTTTGTTTTGAAAGAAGCCGAGTGTTGCAATTTTAGGAGCCGCGCATCGTCTGCCCGTGGCGCGCCGCCGGATTTCGACCGGCTGCGGGGGTGGGTGGCGGGGGAGGCGTCGGGGCGGGAGGGAGGGAGGGAGGGACACTTGTTTCCCCCCACCCCTCCACCCTCGGTGGCGCGGTGGTGGTGGGGGCACAACGGCCAGGAGTGGGGCGCAGCGCGGGGAAGGAGGGGCAAAGCACGTCAATGCTGACGTCACTACCGTAACGTCATACGGCCTTAACTTGCGTCACGCAGCTCGCATAGCCGCCCCGCAAAGCAGTGATTTGATTGGTCACCATAACGCTTGTGCAGACGAATACTGTGGGCGTAGGGATATGACAAAGACGGTAGTGGACACCCAAAAAAACTAGTTAACGGCTTTAAACGCAAGTATGTGCTATTACAACGCCGAAATTTCTAGCTTGGTCAGACGGCTAGAAGTTTCCAGATCACATTGTCTTGGCAAGTTGAATAAATCTACATTTCCTACCGACATTACTATAAAGAAAACACTCACTGAGAAACGCAGAGAACAACATAGAAATAGTGCACTTATCAGAAAGGTACCACTATGAATCTGTTGGATGAAACGGGAATAACCACACACAAAAACAATTTCTCTGGGGACTTTCTCAACGAGCAGACTGGGTTGGCTGATACTCTTCTAAAAAAAAATCCACAATATAATTTCCACACTCCACAAAAAATGGTTCAAATGGCTCAGAGCAAATGGTTCAAATGGCTCTGAGTACTATGGGACTTAACATCTATGGTCATCAGTCCCCTAGAACTGAGAACTACTTAAACGTAACTAACCTAAGGAAATCACACACATCCATGCCCGAGGCAGGATTCGAACCTGCGACCGTAGCAGTCGCGCGGCTCCGCACTGAGCGCCTAGAACCGCTAGACCACCGCGGCCGGCGGTTCAGAGCACTATGGGACTTAACTTCTGAGGTCATCAGTCCCCTAGGACTTAGAATTACTTAAACCTGACTAACCTAAGGACATCACACACATCCATGTCCGAGGCAGGATTCGAACCTGCGACCGTAGTGGTCGAGCGGTTCCAGACTGTAGCGCCTAGAACCGCTCGGCCATGACGACCGGCCTCCACACTACAAAAAAGTTTGTCAACCTAGCTGCAGAGCAAGTTACTTAGTCTATAATATAGTCTGTCTTTCTTGTAGTCAGTAAGTTTTATGGCACTAAAGATTTGTAATGTTCTGGTAACAGCATTATTCAAGTAACACGTATCGTTTCACACACTTTCTTAACCATTTTTATTTCTGTGCAAATTTGTAAAATAAGTTAGTAATGTAGTAAACCCCAAATGCTATTTTTTTGTCTCTCCTGTGCCCAGTTGACAAGTTCATTTCGAGTCTGATTGCGGCTTTGAAAACATTTATTTATTAGTCCAGTATCTGCGAAGTCTCGGAACACTAGTTTTATTTCATGCAT